>NC_133780.1:2454276-2478561 GCF_003597395.2 Chelonoidis abingdonii | reverse complement strand
AATGCAGCCACCTCTGGAGCGGAACCAGCTGGGTTACCCGCCACACCTGCGATGCTGCTGCTCCAGGATGGCCTCGCCAGGACTGGGGTGCCGCTTGCTTCTGGGTCGTGGGCGACTGTGGGAACAGCCACCCAGCAGCTCTTGCAATAGGGAAGGTTGCCCGGCACTAAGATGCAGCCACCTTCTGGGGTGATGGCAGCTGGCGGTACCAGCCACGCAGATACAACTGCGTGTGATGCAGTTCGCCAGGTGGAGAAATATGCAGCCCAGCTCTGGGGTGTGGCAGAGTAGAATTATGGGCCGGGGAAATCCTACCTTCCCCAGCAGAGGTATTGTTTCCTGGCAGGTCCCAGCGCTGCGAATCCCCAAGGCCTGAGTAACACACACTGCGGAGCCAGGGCATTTGCGGCTTCGTGCGATTTGTCAGCGCTTCCCCGGCGCAACGCTGGGCGGATTGGAGTGAACATCCAGCGGGATACACCACGCCTGCACAGAACCACCACCCCCCCATACATGGACACCACTGACGCCCCAACAACCCACACACACACCCACACACACAAACATGGACACCACTGCCCCTCCATACACGGACACCATCGACCCCCAACACACACACACACACACACACACGGGGGACCACCACATGCCCTCTCATACCACGGACCACTGACCCCAACACACACCAACACACACCACTCGGACACCATCCCGCCTCCTTTACATCGGCTACCACTGACCTCCCCAACCACACACACACACCACACACCACACACACCACACACACACGGGACACACTTGCCCCTATACACGTGACACCCACTGACCCCCAACACACCACACACACACACACACACACACACGGACAACCACTGGCCCCTTCCCTACACGGACACAACTGATCCCCCAACACACACCACACACAACACACCATCACAACAACACACGGACACCACTGGCCCCCTCCATTACACGGACACCACTGACCCCCACACACACACACACACACACATCACACACAACAACCACTACGGACACACTGCCCCTCCATACACGGACTTACCACTGACCCCAACACACACACACTACACACACCACACTACACACACCCGGACCACCCTTTGCCCCTCTCCATTCACGGACACTCACTGACCCCCCAACACACACACACACAAACGGACAACCATTGGCCCCCTCCCCCTTCCCCCATTTACACGGACACCATTGCTCCCTCCTACAGGATACACTGCCCCCAACACACCCACACACACACACACAGACCCACTGGCCCCCTCCATACACGGACACCACTGCCCCCCCATACACGGACACCACTGCTCCCCAACACACACACACACGGACACCACTGCCCCTCATGCACGGACACCACTGACCCCCACACACCCACCACCACACACCCCGCTCTACACAACCCCCTACCACACCCCGGTCAGAGTTGTTTGGAGTAGTGATCTCCAACTTCCACTTAGACACTTAGCCGCGGAAGTTCGGGGTGAATGGGATCCTCCACCCCCACTGGGATCTGAGCAGGACACGGCGCGTTCGCGCTGGCCTTATAAGGAGTCAGGCTTGGGAAAAATGGGACCTTCACCGTACTCATCCCTGCCCACTCCCTGCAGCCCGAGCACCTGCTGCCCCCCACCCACTCCCCACAGCCAGCGCCCCTGCTGCCCCCCAACCCACTTCCCCACAGCCATGCGGCCCCCTTGCTGCCCCCCTGACCCTCACTTCCTGGCAGCCCGAGCACCCCCTGCTGTCCCTCTGCCCCAACTCCCCGCAGCCCCGCACCCCCTGCTGCCCCCCTGACACTCCCACAGCACGCGCCCTCCGTGCCCCCTGACCCGCTCCCCACAGCCCAGCACCCCCTCTGCTGCCCCCGACCGCTCCCACCGCCCAGCGCCCCCTGCTGCCCCTGCCCACTCCCGCGCCAGCGCCCCTGTCTGCCCCCTGACCACTCCCGCAGCCAGCGCCCTGTTGCCCCCTTGCCCGCTTCTCCACAGCCAGCAACCCCTTGCTGCTCCCCCGACCGCTCCCCGCAGCCCAGCCGCCCTGCTGCCCCTGTCCACTCCCCGAGGCCAGCACCCCTTGGCCCCCCTGCCACTCCCGCAGCCAGCGCCCTGCTTCCCCCTGACCACTTCCCCACAGCACAGCGCCCCTGCTGCCCCCTGACCATCCCGCGCCAGCACCCCTTGTTGCCCCCCTGCCCCACTTCCCCGCAGCCCAGCGCCCCCTGCTTGCCCCTGACCCACTCCACGCAGCCAGCGCCCCCTGTTGCCCCCCTGGCCCGCTCCCCACAGCACAGTCAACCCCTGACTGCCCCGACCCGCTCCCGCAGCCAGGCGCCCCCTGCTGCCCCCTGTTCCCACTCCCCGCAGCCCGCACCCCTGTTTGCCCCCCCCTGCCCACTTCACCGCGCCCGCGCCCCCTGCTTCCCCCTGACCCACTCCCCACAGTTCACAGCGCCCCCTGCTGCTCCCTCCTTGACCCACTCCCCGCAGTCCCAGCACCCCCTTCCCCCTGCCCGGCTCCCCGCAGCCAGCTGCCCCCTGCTGGCCCCCTGCCCCACTCCCCGCAGCCCAAGCTGCCCCCTGCTGCCCCCTTGACCCACTCCCCACAGCACAGGCAACCCCTGTCTTCCCCGGACCCGCTCCCCACAGCCAGCGCCCCTCTGCCTGCCCCCCTGACCACTCCCGCAGCCAAGCGCCCCTGCTGCCCCCTGCCCGATCTCCCACAGCCCAGCGCCCCTGCTGCCTCCCCTGCCCCACTTCCTGCAGCCCAGCACCCCCTTTTTGCTGTCCCCCTGCCCACTCCCCGCATGCCATCACCCCCTGCTGCCCCCATGACGCCGCTCCCACAGCCAGCCCCCCTGCTGCCCCCCTGTACCCGTCTCCCCACAGCAATCAGCTGCCCCTTTGTCTGCCCCCTGACCGCTCCCCAAGACCGCGCCCCCTGCTGCCCCCTAGACCGCTCTCCGCAGCCAGCGCCCCTGCTGCCCCCTGACCCACTCCACGCAGCCAAGCGTCCCCCTGTGCCCCCCTGCCCGCTTCCCCACAGCACGCACCCCTGCGTGCCCCCCCGACCCAGTCCCACAGCCCCAGCGCCCCCTTGCTGCCCCCCGACCCGTCCCCGCAGTCCCGCGTCCCTGTGCCCCTCCTGACCCGTCCCGCGCCAGCGCCCCCTGCTGCCCACCCGCTCGCCACAGCCCGCGCCCTCGCTGCCCCCGACCCGACTCCCCAGCCAGCGCCCTGCTTTCCCCTGACCCGCTCCCACAGCACAGCGCCCCTGCTGCCCCCTGGACCCACTCCCGCAGACCCGCGCCCCCTGCTGCCCCCCTGACCCCCTCCCCGCAGCCAAGGCGCCCTGCTGCCCCTGTCCTGACTCCCCACAAGCCCAGCGCCCCTGCTGCCCCCGACTCGCTCCCCACATGCCCCAGCCCCCTGCTGCCCCCGACCTGCCTCCCCACGCCCAGCGGCCCCATGCTGCCCCCTTGACCAACTCCCTGCGCACAGGGCCCCCTGCTGCCTCCCCCTGCCCCACTCCCCACAGCCGCGCCCCTCTGCTGCTCCCCCAATCCCGCCACTGCGCCCCCAGCGTCTCTGCTGATTCCCGCCCCACTCCACAGACAGCGCCCCTGTAGCCCCCCACCACTCCCCACAGCACAGCACCCCTGCTGCCCCCGGACTCGCTCCCCACAGCAATGCGCCCCTGTGCCCCCGACCTCGCTCCCCCAGCCATGCGTCCCCTGTCTTGCCCCCCTGCCGTCCCCACGCACAGCGCCCCTGCTGCCCCGACCCACTCCCCACGCCAGGCGCCCCGCTTGCTGGCCCCTCCTGGCCGATTCCCGGCAGCACAGTCCCCTGGCTGCCCCACCGAGCTCCCCACCGCACAGCGCCCCCTGCTGCCCCCTGACCACTTCCCCACAGCCGCACCCCTGCTGCCCCTTGACCCATCCCCCAGCACAGGGCCCCCTACTGCCCCCTGGACCCATCCCCACAGCACAGAGCCCCCTACTGGCCCTGCCCCACTCCCCACAGGCCCAGCGCCCCCCTGCTGCCCTCCCAACCGCCCCTGCAGCCCGCGAGTTCTCCTGCTGCCCCCAACTCGCTCCTCCACAGCCCGCGCCCCTGCTGCCCCTTGACTCCACTCTCCTGCATTTCCAGCGCCAATTAACCCCTCCTCCCAGCCGCAGGAGCCCTTGGCTGCAGTATGGGTGCGGCTTGGGTGGGTGTGGGCGCCCCGGGCCAGCTGCGTCCAACAACGCATTGCAGGAATGTCCTCGCCAACCGCTTGCCTGCGCCTCTTGCCCTGGTAACAGCAGTGACAACGGGCTGGGGGCAGGGGGGACTGGGTGCCAGGTGACGGGGGAAAGGGCATTAGGGCATGGCGGGTGGGTCCTTTTGCACCCCGAATGGGGCCGATCCCCAGGCGGCCACTGAGCTGCTTCACAGCCACGGCTGGCGTCCCCCGCAGGGGCTGGAGGGGCTCCCACCGGGGCGGTGTGGGGAGATTCCTGGGACATTGGAAGGCGCTGAATCCTTGGCAACAGTTACCTGCCAAGCCAAAGGGGGCTTGCGGGTCGGAGAGTGGGGGCACCGCGAGGGTGGCGGTCTGCGGGTCGGGAGTGGGGCACCGCAGTTGGCACGGCTGGCAGTGGGGCTGCGGTCGGGAGTGAGGGAGCACCGCCAGGCACGGGCTAGCAGGGACTGCGGCGTCGGGTGGAGGGGAGCACCGAGGGCACGGGTGCGGGGGGTTGGCGGGGTCGGAGTGAGGGGCACCGCAGGGCAACGGCTAGCGGGGGCTGCGGGTGGGCGTGAGGGCACCGCATGGCAGTGCTGGTGGTGGGCTGCGGGTCGGAATGAGGGACGAAGGCAGGGCTGGCGGAGGGGTGCGGTTCGGGAGTGAGGGGCACCGGCAGGGCAGTTCGGTGGCACGGGGCTGTGGGTCAGGGAGTGAGGGGCACCGCAGGGCAGGGTTGGCAGAGGGCTGCGGGTCGAGAGTGAGGGGCACTGCGGGCAGGGTGGCAGTGGCTGCGGGTCGAGAGTGAGGGGCACCGCAGGCCAGGGTGGCATAGGGGGCTGCAGGTCGGGTGAGGGGCCCGCAGGGCAGAGTGGCATAGGGCTGCGGGTGGGAGTGAGTCGGGCCCGCGGGCAGGATGGCATAGGGTGGCTGCGGGGTGGAGTGGGGGCACCGCAGGCAGGGTTTATGGCACAGGAAGGCTGCGGGTCGGGTGGGGGCACGCCGGGCAGGGTGGCACGGGGGCTGCGTGGTCGGGAGTGTGAGGTGGCACCGCAGCGGCAGGGTGGCTCTCATGCAGGGCACTGTGCTGGGCTGGCGCTGCTGCTCGCGGCTGACCTCGCATTCCTGGCTCAATCGCTTGGATTCCTCGCCCGTCCTCGTTCAGTGATAGTTCCTTTTCTCGCAGCCCAGGGAAAGTGCTTGGGTCAACAGCCCTCAGATGCTGGAGAGCAGTCAGGGATCCTTCCATTGGCCAGGCACAGTGGACTCCTCTCCCGGCCCACCACCCCTCTGCCGGGTGGGCGCAGGGGATGGGTTGCCTGTCCCCTTCTAGGGGGGCGCCGCTGCCATTGGCCCCAAGGCAGGGGCTGGCGGCTCGTGGGGCAGGGAATGGGCGGGGCCTGTCTCCTTCTGGGGGCCCGGCTTCCATCTGCCCCAGGGCAGTACTGTCTGGCTCAGGGGGTGCAGGGAATGGGAGCATAAGGCCTGTCCCCTCTAGGGGTTGCGACCTCCCTCTGGCCCCAGGGCAGGGAATGGGCCAAGGGCTGTCCCCCACTCTGGGGCACCGGCTTGATCTGGGCGGATGGCGCAGCAACTGGCTCGGGTGGTTTCTCCAGCAATATGGCGTTACAACATAGCATTTCGCTGGCTGCCTGGGCTGAATGTCAGAGGCAGCTGGCAGCTGGTATTGTGTGGGCGCGCCAGCCCGGGTGACACAGGCAGACAGCAGGGGATGGGTCGGGCTCCACGGCACTGCCTGACTTCAGTGATTTCTTGTCAGGACTCCTGGGTTCTTCCCTGGCTCATCGGGGGGGCGGGGGGGATGTGTGTAGCTGTGAGAGGGTGAGTCAGAGCAGGGGGGCTGGGAGCCAGGATGCCTGGGTTCGGCTCTCGGAGGGGGGGGGAGTGGAGGCTGGTGGGTCAGAGCAGGGGGGGCTGGGAGCCAGGACACCTGGGTTCTCTCCCCAGCTCTGGGAAGGGAGTGGGGGCTGGTGGTTAGAGATGGGGGAGCTGGGACCCAGGACGCCTGGGTTCTCTCCCCGGCTCTGGGAGGGGAGTGGGGTCTGGTGGGTCAGAGCAGGGGGGGCTGGGAGCCAGGACGTCTGGGTTTTCTCCCTGGCACTGGGAAGGGAGCAGGGCCTAGTGGTTAGAGTGGGGGGGTTGGCTGTGTGGCGGAGTGGCTATGGGGTACCAATGCTCTGTGCGGGTGGGGACAGTGGGCCTGAGCACGCCCTGCGGTGCCGTGAGCAGCATGTTATGTCTCCCCTCCCCCATCTCATTGCCATGCTGCCCACGCTTCCCCGGCTCTATTCAGACCCAGCACAATGGCCTGGCTGGTTGAGGGGGGGGGAGAAGCCCAGACACTGACGGGGGCAGGGCGAGTGCACTTAGCCTGAGCTAGACTGTGCACCTGGGGAACCAGGTGGGTCCACACGCCCCCCCCCCCCCACCAACCCCTGAACAGCTCCTGCAAACACAACCGCTGGTATCTCATTAACCTTCAGCCAAAGGCTCCTGGCTGGGAACCAGTGCCCAGGACAGAGCCAGAGCCAGACAGACCCACGTGCTCGGCGCGGCCGCACAGACACACACACAAAAGGGCTTTGTCTTATCCTGGTTTCCCCCGTCACGCAAAAAAAAAACCCAACCCTGAGATTCTGAGCCATTTTCCCATCCCGAATCGGGATAGAAAGTGGAAATTTCAAAACTAAAATAAAATTGGGAACAAAACAAAGAAAGTGTCAGGCTGGGGGAGTGGAAACCATCCAAACATTTTGTTCCCAGTCCAACCTCTCTTTACGTTCTGCTGAGTTCAGTTTTAAAAGCAACAAGTTGTTTCTCGCCAAGGGGAAAAAAAAACCCGACACTTCTCATCCCGAAAGTACCAACACCGGAGTTTTGGAAAGTTTCAGGAACAAAATTCCCCACGTTTTCCAGGCAGGAGGGATCAGCTTGACCAAATAGACATTTTTCGGTAGGGGTGGGAAGAAACGTTTTGTCAAAAAATTCCCAACCAGCCCGAAAGCACAGAGACCAGGCCAGGCGCACACATGGGATGACCAGATGTCCTGACCATACAGTATCGGGATTGTCCTGATATTCAGGGCTTCGTCTTATATAGGTGCCTACTTCCCCCCCCACCCCCACACACACACACCCCCTCCCAATTTTCCACACTTGCTTGCAGGTCAACCTACATGCACACACCTCTCAAGCTCCGCTTCCAATGCCCGCCAGCCCCCCCAAAGCCCCCAAGACCTCTGCCCAGCAACTGGCACACTAGCCAGCCGATCACTGCATGGGAGCAGTCAAACTCTAGTTCCTGCCCCTAATGCAAGTTGGGATACTGGGGTTCAGGCAGGAGGAGGGAAAAAGAAAGAAAGAAAGAAAGAATTGGGGATCAAAGTCTGACTCCAACCCCAGAACCAGATCAGGTACCAGCAACCCCATCCAAACGAATCAATTTCTGTCCTGTTCTAAAGTCTGTCTCAGCCATTCCCACCGGGTATCTCCCCCACCCCATTTAGGTACCACCCTGCACGCAGCCCAATGGGGGTCACACCGGATTCACTCCGGGGACACCGAGATCAGAAGCCGGCTCTGACTGCACTGACGGCACTCAGCTCACTCCGGATTCACACCGGGGTCAGAATTTTGCCTGGCACGAATAAATGCTTCGAAGAGCAAATAGTGACAAATACAGAATGACTGTTTGCTAATTACAGTTATAACGACGAGGTGATATTTAGTAATTGTCGCCCACTAGCTGATATAGCAATAGCAATGTACTGAATTGCTAATCGGCAAAAACCAATCCAAGGTGTTCTTGCTAATAAGGTTAGTTACAATATTTAATAGCTGGTTCCATTAAATGATTATAATGAAAGTGGAGTTGCTAACCGCTGATCGTATTCATTGTTGGCCACAGATGAATATGAGGATTGTAATATAAAATATCTCTAATTGTTGATGCCGCTGATTGGTGTTGATAACAGGCTAGATGTGGAATTAGGATACCTAGTTCTTAGACAGCTCTTCTCATTAGTGGTTCTCGTTCATCTCACAGACTCATGGATTTATCCTCCCCAAAGCCCTGGATGGCAGGCAGTGCTCTTTGAGCCAATGCATAGATGGGGAAACTGAGGCACATAGCATCGAAGGGCCAGATTCACAACGGAATGTAGGCTCAGTGAGAAGCAGCCTAAACTAGCCAATGGGAGATACCAACCAGAGGGATGTGGCCTAAGCCCCGCCCCTCTCCCCGAGACAGGTGACAAAGTCTAGTGCCGCTCAGCCGTCTCAGCCGCAAACCCGCTCCTGGAGGCCTCCACCGGGTGGGGGCAGAGAATCTCCTGAGTAGCCTTTAGCCTGGTCATTCGAGCACTCAGCTGGGAGACCTGAGTTCAATTCCCTGCTCTGCGTGCCGGGATTTGAACTGGCCTCTGCCACCTCTCAAAGGGGTGCCCGAACCACTGGGAACCAGGGTAGTCTGCCCAGCTCCCTCCATCTCTCCTGCGCAAGTTGTGCCACTCTGGATTAAGGAGCAGAAGGAGACCAAGCAGGAGAACGATCCTGTCGTCCAGTAGCAGAAGCTCTCACACGGGAAAGTCAGGCCCCGGTGTCCCCGGCTCCAACTGCCTCTTCAAAATATTTTCCCCTAGTGGCCAAGTTTTGACAGCAGAGACTGAGAAAGCCGCATGGCATCTAGACATGGAGGGAGTCGATTTTTCTCAGTCAATGTCAGTAAACGTCAATTTCACCATCCGGGCCCAGCGAAACCGACAAGAAAAGTTATTCCCGCCGATAACAATCCAAATTCCCAGCTAGGCAAAGTGGGATCAGAGTGACCTCAAGTCTGTTAAGGGCTGTTACAGAGGACAGCGATCAATTGCTGTATGCGCTGAAGGCAGGACAAGGTGTAACAGATTTAAGTTCGATATTAGGAAAAACTTTCTAGTTACAAGGGGAGTTAAGCTCTGGACCAGGCTGTGGAATCCCCGTAATTTTTAAGAGCAGGTTGGACAAACCTCGGTCAGGAATGGTCCAGGTTTACTGGGTCCTGCCTCGGCGCAGGGGGCTGAACTGAATGACCTCTCGAGGTCCCTCCCCGCCCGACGTTTCTAGGATTGTATGAAGAATGCTGCGCTAATGTGGCTAAAAGGCCACCATCGAATCTACCCCCCACATCTTCTGCAACCGTGAACAGCTAAAATCGATAGCAAACTGAGGAGAGGGGGGAAACGCTGAACCACACCAGGATTGCACGCAACTGCGAAAGTTTCAATCAATCCACATTGGGGGGCAGGGAGGATGCTTAAAAAGAAACATTGATTTGTCTGTCAAAATGATAGATTTCAAAACCAATTGCACTCTGCGGAGTCTCCCCGGAGCTCAGTGGCTAGAGCCCTCACCTGAGATCCCCTCTTGAAGGCCCTTCTCTTCAGGCCGGGGGGATTGAACCGAGGTTCCCTCCAGCCAGGGGTCGCCCAGGTACGGCTGCGTTGCGGCCCGATCCGGGAAGTGTGTTGGGAGCTCGCCGGTCGGCTCGGGCCCACAGGCGAGTTCGGCGGGGGAACGTCTGTGTTCCCCCAGGTTGGGGCAGTGCTCTGGGGTTGAGGCGTCCGGATGCCAAAGGGAGGGGGGGCGGCAGGTCGCGGGCGCAGAGCCAGCCACGCCCAGGGACCATCTATGGCAGACAGCAGGGAGCCGAGGGAACGCCAGTGGGGCCTAGTGCTGGGATTTTGGGGGCCAAGGGGGCAGTCAGGTGCCTAGATCCTCTCGGGACCCGGGCCCGTGCTACAGACCTGCTGACTGTGGAGAAGTGCAGCTCTTGTTTGCCTACCGCAGATCGGGTAACAAGTGACAGAGTATTGAGCCAGTCAGCAGATGAGTAATTAATAATGGATTGAGCTAGGCACTGGAGTGATTATTAATATATCATTGATAAAATATTAGCCATTAGCATCATAATTACAATGGCTCCCTCTAGCCATTAGAATAATTATTCCTGTGATCTATTTATTAATATTTATGATTAACAACTAGATAAATATACATTAATTACTGCTCGAATGATTAGAGCAATCCACTAATTATTACTCTGACATACATTTCTTATATATTAATAATTGATTGACTACATACATAATTATGACTCAATACATTAATTTCTGTAATGATTAGAGCAACTCATTAATATTTGGTACTCTAATTAATACATTAATGAATGCACTAGAGTAATATATAATTACTCGAATGCCTGGCTCACTGCATTATCATTAATAATTATGACCAATGACTAAATAATTAATGTATTGATCTAGGCATTAAGTGGTTAACAACTGTTCGCGTGTAATTAATGAAGCGTTAATCTAGGCGTTCCCCACACTCGCTGTGCTTTCGCTTGTCAACCTGCCGTAAAAGAGTACGGAATTATCACCAATTCTTCCTAACATTGTGATCCAGTCATTAGAGCGAGTATTACCCAGAACGAGCAATCGCTAGATTATTAACAGGATTTTAACGTATTGATCTGGGCTTCGGAGTCATCATAATTTGGGTTAATTAACACAGTCAGCTCAGCAGTCCATGAATTCTTAATAATTAATGATCTATTGATCTTAGCGTTTATCACCACCCTTTTCCCACCTCCCACGTGCTCCCCGCGCAGTTGCAATGCCCCCTTAGAGCCAACCTCTTTCCCTGAGCACCTCCGGTCTGCGCAGCTAGCCAGCCCTCCCCGGGCACTGCTGCAAAGCCTCCAGCCTTCCCCCAGGCCTGGATCAGAGCCGCCCAACCAGCCCCTACTGCCCGGAGCAGCAGCCAGGAGACCAGTGTGCTGCACCGAAAGCTGCTGTAACGGCCCTGGGCCCCCCTCAGCTGGGATTCCCGGCCCATGCACGCATCCCCAGAGCACCCGTAACCGCCCCCGACATGCTCAGCCGATCCTGGTGCCCGCGGAGTCATGCACCGTGGGGGACGAGCCAAGGGCTAAAGACAGCTCCCGTGTCAGACAGCTGGCATTTGGCCACGGGCTGCAGATGCGAGGCTGGTCTAGGGTGTGAAACTGGCTTGGGATGGCTAGGGAGAGAGGCGTGCAGGGACGGATAGAGAGCAATGCAGATGGGGATGGGGAGAGGAGAGTTCAGGATCGAAATCACAGACCAACACTGACAAACAAACCGTAAATACACGACCCGCCGCCGGCAACGTTAGCCACAACCAAAACCAGACCCCACAACGCACACACCGGCAACGATAAATATATTTAACAAGAACACAAACCAACAGCAGCCACTGCCAACTGCGATACGGATAACACAATAAACCACAACAGTAACACGTACCTCAGCATGCGAGCAAGGAGGAGACTATAGATCCTGTATTGGCAACAGCAGCTACTGATAATAGGAACATAGGACACAGAACCGGGTCACTGGGACCAATCCTGTTATTTCAGCCAGCCCCAGTGCCTCATTCCACTCAGACATTCATCAGTCCTGGTCATAAACTTACTGCCGTCTGCAATTCACACCCGCACGATAAACCCCGACACTCCAGGACAATCAGCAAAGCTGGACGTTTTTCATCTAAACTTATTTTTGGGAGGGGGGACAACTCCCACACACACACACTACTCAGGGGTGGCTCTAGCTTTTTCGCTGCCCCAAGCACGGCAGGCAGGCAGCCTTCGGCCGGGTACCTGCGGGAGGTCCGCCGGTCCCGCGGTTTCGGGGTACCTGCCACTGAATTGCCACCGAATCTGCGGGACTGGCGGACCGCCTGCAGGAAAGCTGCCGAGGGCAGCCCTCGCAGGGACCGGCGGGGTGCTGCCCGCCTGGAGCCACCACTACCACCACTTTTGGCTAAACCAAAACATTTCGAAAACCATTTTGGGTCAACCCTGAATGAAGCATTTGGCGCATGTGGAAATGTCCCCGTTTTTGACATTTTCAGATTGGTTTGGAGTTCTCGTCGGGAAGCACAGGTCCTTGCTTCTTTAGAGACACATTTCAGTTTCCTTGAAATGGCCTATTTTGATTGGCCTGAAAATGACATTATTTGGGAATTTTGTTTCATGGGAAACTAAAAAAAAAACATAATAATAAGTTTTTGTTCCACTTTAGAACAGGAAAAAAAATTCAACATTGTGGAACGTCCCATAAAATGGAAAACGCAGTTCCTGCCCAGATCTACCAAACCCGTGACAAGAAGCGACAACACAAAACTAACAAAATGTGTCACTGTTACAACACTTCCCAACAATAAACAACAATGCATAACCATATCGCACACACGTGAACCGTGACAAGAGCCAACACACAACCACAAGATGAGAAACCAGTGCATGAAGCACAATGCTAGCCCCCAGTACAGATACACACACAATAAATGAGAACACACGATGACAATAGCAATGCACACAAATAGCAGCAAGAAACAGTTGGGGTAAGGAATGGTGTCCCCAGCCTCTGTTTGTCAGAGGGTGGAGATGGATGGCAGGAGAGAGATCACTTGATCATTACCTGTTAGGTTCACTCCCTCTGGGGCACCTGGCATTGGCCACTATCAGCAGACAGGATACTGGGCTAGATGGACCTTTGAATCATAGAAGAGGTAGCAAGGTGCTTGAATCATAGAAGATTAGGGCTGGAAGGGACCTCAGAAGGTCATCTAGTCCATCCCCATGCTCAAAGCAGGACCAACCCCCAGTTCCCTAAATGCTCCCCCCAAAGATTGAACTCACAACCCTGGGTTTAGCAGACCAATGTTCAAATCACTGGGCTATCCCTCCCCACTGGTCTGACCCAGTCTGGTCATTCTTCTGTACTTCCAGCAAGAGATCAGCAATGATGCAGATCCACAGTAGCAACATCCAAACACAACATGAACATACACAATAGACCACTATGACCCGTGACAATTGGAACAGCAACACACACACTTCTGAACACCAGCACCCCACACAACCGCAATTGCAATGAATATATGGACAAGACACAAGGACAAGAACATGGATGGTTAAGTGGCATCCCAGCAGATAGGATCCCAGGTCACATTTCTGAAAGCACTAGGTTCTTGCTGAAATAAAATGGGATTTGGGCCTTTGAAAAGTGAGTTTCAAACCCTCCCCCCCCTTTCTTCCTTGGAGAAAAAACGAGTTTCAAACATCCTCTTCTTGCTAGGGGACAAAATGAGTCTCAAGCCCTCTCAAATCCCAGCTTTATCTGCCCACAAATCTGCCACCTTTAAACAATTGTGTTAACTGGGTGCCAAACCCCAGTGTGGGTTTTAATTTGGTTGAAACTTAAATCAATTCCTAATTGTTTTCAGCTAAATCAAAATGAGATTATTACTTAGATTTGAAAAAGCCAAATGTCGCATTCACCCCAGGCTACCACCCATGCAGACCATTTCCGCTCAGTCAGCGGATTCAGTCCTAAACGGGCTTTTCTGCAGAAATAATCCCGACCTTTCACCCCACGGCTTCTCAGCTGATTATACCCGTTGTCATTGCTACTATCAGTGCTTATCTGCATAACAACAGTCGAGTGGGCTGGGCTCCTCACTGGGCGGCAGGACACCTGGGTTCTGTTCCTGGCTCTGTCACCTCACTGGCCCTCTCTGGACTTCAGTTTCCCCTCCAATCCCTTGTCTGGCTTGTGTGTAAGATCTTTGGGGCAGGGCCTGTCTCTTCCTGTGTGTTTGTGCAGCGCCCGGCACAACGGGGCCCTGATCTCAGCTGGGGCAGGGACTGTCTCTCCCTGTGTGTCTGTGCAGCGCCCGGCACAACGGGGCCCTGATCTCAGCTGCAGTTTATACACAAATAAATACATAAATATTAGTAATAAATACTTAGATACATTAGTGTAATAGGAACAGTCCATTCTATTATTTAGTCTCACCTGTAATGCCGTGACCAGGCGCTGCTTCCTTCTCTCTGCTAATATTCCCTTTTCTTTCTACTTTCTTTGTCCACTTTTAACACCAGCAGTGGGTCTAGTTATTACTGTATCTATTCATTATTAAGCATCAATGCAATTAATTTACATCTGCCGTCCCCACCGACAGGGCTGGTTCTTGGACCTGTCCCTTTGTACTCACGGCCCACGGGTTCTAGATTTTCTTTCCCCCCTTCCTAGTGAGGGAATAAGGATTCTTGTTAACAGCTATTGTAATTGCTAAAAGAACAGGCGTCCTGGTGGCACCTCGGAGACTAACAACTGGCTACAGGCCCACTTCATCTGATGCAGGTGGTGGAAAATACAGTCGGAAGCTCCGTCCACACACAGAGAACATGAGACAATGGGTGTTGCCCTGCACACGTAAGGGGGTAATTAGCCTGGCCCAGGTTGCCCAGGCCCAGGAGGGCGCTGCCGACCCCGGAGCAGCTGGCTGGGAGCGGCTGAGTGGGACGCAGGGGCTGGCCAGGAGCGAACCGCTTGGAAGTGGCTGGTTAAAAATGGCTCAGGTCTGAGGCGCTACCTGGCGTCTCCCCCGCAGGCCCCTTTCGGAGCCGTCTGGGAACTTCACAGCCCGGGCGGAACCTGAAATAGCAACAGGCAGAGGCTGAGCTCAGTTTGCTCCAGGGTCACTGAGATCAGATTCCAGCCTGGACCCCATTGCAGCGGGGTCACTCCGGCTTTACACCGGGGTCACTGAGATCAGAATCCAGCCTGGACCCCATTGCAGCGGGATCACTCCGGATTTACACCGGGGTCACTGAGATCAGAATCCAGCCTGGACCCCATTGCAGCGGGGTCACTCCGGATTTACACCGGGGTCACTGAGATCAGAGTCCAGCCTGGACTCAGGAACTGTGGGGGAGTCACTCCGGATTTACACCAGGGTCACTGAGATCAGAATCCAGCCTGGACTCGGGACCTGCAGGGGAGTCACTCCGGATTTACACCGGGATCACCGAGGTCAGAAGCCAGCGGATTTCCAACCCCCGTCAGAGACCCGGCAGTTCTGAGGTGCCGCCAGATCCCCCCGGATCCTGCCCTCCCGGATCAAGGTCAAGCCCAACCATGGTACCTTTCCCGGCCGCTCCGATCTTCCGCCTGGCAGGCGCCAAACACCATGAAATCGCCTGGAAACCAGGAAGGTGAAAATCCCTCGGCAGGGAAGGGAAAGATCCGGGTTTTACTCCGCTGTGTAAATCCAGCTTTGCCCCCGGGGGGAGCCGGCTCCAGCGCGCCGATCCGGAGCGAATCCCCCAGGTCCACCCAGCGGCTCCGAACAACCCCGGCGCCCGGCTCTGCCCAGAGTCCTGCCGCTCCGGAGTCTCCCCAGCTGCTCCCCTGAGCTCATCGGCAGTTTATGCAAATCCGCAGCCTGCTGCCTTCTGCTGGGGCCGGGATTCGCTGGCAGAGGCTGGGCAAAAAGCCCAGAAATCCCCCCCCCCCTTCCCACACACACACCCCGCCTCCCTCGGCTCTGGAATTAACACCCCCCCCCCCCCCCCCCCCCCCCCCCCGGCTCTGGAATTAACCCCCCCCCCCCCCCCGCACCCAGCTGCTGGCTGCGGGCTTCCCACGAGAGGCCCCCTTGGAGGGGGTGGCTGTGTCTAGTAGCCCAGGGCAGAAAGGAGGCAGCTTTCCAGGTGGTGGGGGGGGGGTCCCTGTATTGCCACCAAACACAGAAAGGAAGGGGGGGGGCGGATCCCAGCCAAGTTGTCTGAGAGCTGTTTGCAAAATCCCCACCCGCTGGCTTGGGGAAAGGAGCAAGGGGTTCCCTCTCTCTGCTCAGCTGCCCAGGGCTAGGATCAAGTGAGTTTCAATTTCTGCCCCCCACCCACCAATGCCAGGATAAAGAGAGTTTCAATTCCTCTCACCCCATGCTAGGATCAGGTGAGTTTGGCTCCCCCCCCCCGCCTGCACCCCAACCCCCACTTCATGCTGGGATCAAGTGAGTTTCAATTCCCCCCTCCAATTCCAGAATAAAATGAGTTTCAATTCCCCCCACCACCAATACTAGGATAAAGAGAGTTTCAATTCCCCCTACCACCACCACCAATGCCAGGATAAAGAGAGTTTCAATTCCTCCCATCTCATGCTAGGATCAAGTGAGTTTGGGTCCCTCCTGAACCCCAATCCCCACTTCATGCTGGGATCAAGTGAGTTTCAATTCCCCCCTCCAATTCCAGGATAAAGTGAGTTTCAATTCCCTCCTCCCCCCTCATGCCAGGATAAAGTGAGTTTCAATTCCCCGACACTATGTTAGGCTCAGGCACATTTCAATTCCCCCCAGCCCCATCCTCATGCTAGGATCAACTGATTTTCAAATTCTCCCTTACCCCGACCTCCCAATCCTGGGATAAAGGGAATTTCAATTCTTCCCTTCCTGTTGTGGAAAAGGAGTGAGTTTTAACCCCAACTCTCTTTCATGTACACACACGGGTGTGTACACACACACACACACACACTCCACCTGCTAAACAAAGTAAATTTCAAATCCACACACTCTTGTCCAGATAAAGTGAGTTTCAAATCCCTCCCACTTGTCTGAACGATTGTGCTTTTTGAGGGGAAATAAGGAGTTTCAGTTCTTTCCTCCTGCTAGGAACAAGGTCAGTTGTAAATCTCCTCTCCCACTGGGAAAAATGAGTTTCAAGTCCATCCTCTTGGGGCTAAATGTGAGTTTCAAATCTTCCCTTTTGATGGGACACGTGAGGAAAAACCTCCTCGCTTGCTGGAAAAAGCATTTCACACCCTCCTTCTGCCTGGGGGGATAAGTGAGTTTCAAGTCACCCCTGTGCACTAGCACTGGCCTTGGTTCTGCCCCAGCCCAAATTCTTGCCACCACTGGAGAACGAGCCCCCCTCTTTTGCAGCCTTGTTGTGTCACCAAGTCACAAGGCTGGAATTCAGTACTGCTAGGTCATATCCCCAGCTCTGGGAAGGGGGTGGGGTGGAGCGGGGGGCCTGGAAGCTAGGACACCTGGGTTCTAGTCCCTGTGCTGGGAACTTCTATTTGGAAACTCACATTTTCCCCTCAGCCAAAATGGGGCCATAAAACCCATTTTCCTGCCCCCAGCAAGACAGAAGGGTTGAAAGTCCTTATTCCTCACAAGAGGTGTGATTTAAAAACTCACTTTCTCCTAACAAGATACAGGACTTGGAACTCACGTGTTCCCTGGGGAAGAAAGGGGTGGGGGGGACTTGAAACTCACATTTCCTGTTACAACTCATTTTTCCCAGCCAACGGCTGGGATAGGGAATTCACATTTTCTCAGTAACTGGACATGGCTTCAAAACTCATTTATTCCCAGCAAGAGGCAACAGCGGCGGTCAAGGTTTGTGAGAGCTGAGCTGAAGGTACATGGTGTGAATCATGCAGGAGTCAATCAATCTTCGGATATCCTGGCTCCTGCTCGCCCTTCAGTTTGGCTTCAATCCACCCTCCAGGCCTTATATGGCTTTGGGGACAGGAAAAAAGCAAGAGTGAAAGTCGGGATTAGAAAGCACAAGAGCAGAGGAGGATTTCCCCTACCGCCATGGGGGCCTGTCCCTTCTAGGGGCACTACTCGGACCTAAACTGGCTGGTTCAGGGGGCGGGGAATGGGGCATGGGGCCTGTTCCCTCTAGGGGATGCCGGCTCCCATGTGGTCCCAGGGCAGTGACTGACTGGCTTGTAGGGGTGCGGAATGGGGCAGGGGCCTGTCCCCTCTAGGGGGCGCTGGCTCCCATCCAGCCCCAGGGCAGGGACTGGCTGGCTCAGGGGGGCAGGAAATGGGGCAGGGGCCTGTCCCCTCTAGGGGGTGCTGGCTCCCATCCAGCCCCAGGGCAGGGACTGGCTGGCTCAGGGGGGCAGGAATGGGGCAGGGGGCCTGTCCCTCTAGGGGCACCAGCCCTGATCCAGCCCCAGGTGGGGGAGGCGGCAGGTTTGAAGACACAGATTCTTTCCCGGACCCCAGCCAGGAGCCAGGGATGAGCTGGATCTCCAGCGGGTTGGAAAGCACCTTTCCCAGCAAGCGGCTCTGCGGAGGCAGGTCGGGCCCTGGCGCTGGGGGTGACTCAGAGCAGGGCGAGGCCGAGGGGTGGCAGAGGGGAACGAGATTTTGGAGCCCATGTCTCCCGCTGGTCCCGTGAGGTGGGAAATCTTGGCCCCGTGTGTGGAGGCGCTGGGAAACGGGGCAGGGCCGCGCTAAGCCAAGCAGGGGAAGAAGAGGAGAGGAGGGAGGCCCAGAGGAGAGCCAGGGGGGCGAGAGAGGCAGGTGCAGAGGGAGCGAAGAAAGAGGGTGAGAAGGGGTGGGCGAGGCTGGGCGGAAGAAGAGACAAACGCGGGAGGAGGGGCGCGGAGACTTTGACAGCGCCCGCGGTCCAAGCTGCCAGGAGACGCCGCCGCACGTGTGGCAGATTCCCTGCCTCGGCCTGTCTGGCACGTTGCAGCTGCTGCACCCTGACACCGGCAGAGACGCCTGTTCCCTCCCGCGTCTCCGGGAGCAGCTCCTAACAATGGGGGGGGGCATTCCTAGGGAAGGAGAGGAAGTGGGGGAGAGCGGGGTTAAAGGGGACTTGGTTTATAGACCCACCCCCCAGCCAGACAGGGAAACATATATAGAGAAGAACCCAGGAGTCCTGACTTGCAGCCCCAAGCCCTGCTCTAACCACCAGACCCCACTCCCTGCTAGAGCTGGGGAAAAACCCAAGAGTCCTGGCTCCCAGCCCTGCCCCATCAGCTCTCCATAGGACACCTGCACCTCAGCCGGCGCCAGTTAGCCAGAGCCCCGGCCTTGTGGCCAGCAGCCACAGCAGGGAGACCCTGGGCTGAACAGCCCTGGGAAACGAGTGGCTCTTGGCCCCTAGGATGGGCTCGATTCCAGTGTCTGAGCATCCCAGCCAGGGCATTACTGACCAGAGGGCACAGGCTTTGGAGCTTGTGCTCATGGCAACCAAAGTGGGGCAGGCCCCCCATAAGCCACCTTCCATCCCCTCTACTGCAGCCTCACACTTTGCTCTGTGTGCCCCCCTTCTGCCCTCGCAGACCAGCACCCCTGCGCCAGGTGCTGTACACCCCAGAACACCACACTCAGAGGCGGAGGGGTTATCTGGAGCTCCAGCAGCGCTTGGGGGGGTGGGATCAGGTGATTGGAGGCTGGGTTTGCAAGGGGGGATTAGCCACTGAGCCATGATGCCATGAAAAGCGGGTTTCCCAGAATCCCGTGTGTCCCAGACATGGGGTTTGTGCTGAGATTTCATGGGCTCAAAAAACAAGGGCATGAATAGTCGACAAAACGTGGTCTGCGCAGCCGCAGAATGGGGGTGGGGGCTGGGCTGGCAGGGCTGTGGGTCGGAGTGAGGGGCACTGGCAGGGCTGGGCTGCAGGTGGGCGGCAGGTTGGGGCAGTGCAGGGGACTGAGCAGGCGCTGGGTGCTAGGGGCGGTGCGGACGGGGAGGTGGCACGGCAGAGCTGGGGGGGGGGGCTGGGCTAGCAGGGGCTGCGGGTCGGGAGTGAGGCACTGGCAGAGTGGGGAGGATGGGCTGGGCTAGCAGGGGCTGCAAGGTCGGGAGTGAGGGGCACCCACAGGGCCAGGGGAACAGGGCTGGCTAGCAGGGGCTGCAGGTCAGGAGTGAGGGGCACCGGCAGAGCTGGGAGAGCCGGGATGGGCTGCAGGGGCTGCGAGTCGGGAGTGAGGGGCACGGCAGGGCTGGGGGAGCCCGGGGACAGGCTATCAGGGGCTGCGGGTTGGAGTGAGGGCCGGCAGAGCAGAGGCGCAGGGTTGGGCTAGCAGGGGCTGCGAGTCGGGAGTGAGGGGCACCGCTGGGCGGTGGGGAGCCCAGGGACGGGCTAGAGGGGCTGCGGGTTTGGGTAGTGAGGGCACGCAGAGCAGAGGCGCAGGGCGGATGGGCTAGCAGGGGCTGCAGGTCGGGAGTGAGGGGCACCGGCAGAGCTGGGGGGAGCCCAGGGTTGGGCTAGCAGGGGCTGCAGGTCGGGAGTGAGGGGCACCGGCAGAGGCACTGACATTCCCCCTTATCTCTAGACAGTTCCCAGGCTGCATCCCCCAGCTGCCCAGAGCCGAGTTAGATGCGATAAGCGCTGGTGCCAGTTTGCAGGAGGCAGCAAGACCATCCCCCAGCCAGGGATGAGAGAGGTTCCTCCCCCCCCCCGCCCATCCCTGCCCCAGCCATTGGAGCCGGCGCCCCCTAGAGGCGAAGGTCCTGGCACTGGCACTCAGCGGGTTAATAGGAATCGGGCCCCACTGAGCTGTTTGCTTAGGGCCTGTCCCGGCTCCACCTTGGGCACCTTTGCCAATAAAGCCGAGGAAGGTGCCGGGTTCGGTGGCAGGCGTGTGGGGGCCCATCCCCAGCAGGTGCGATCTCCTGGCTGCCGGGTTGGAGGAGTGGGGCAGGGAGCAGCGTGGTGCAAGGGGACAGCTGGGTCGGTTTCCAGGCTCCCCCATGCCTGCCACCGCTAGCGATAGCAGTGAGTCTGGTGCGGGGATTTTAACACACAACCCTGCCCCACTGGAGGGGGGGACTTGGGCAAGGGCAGAATACAGCCTGTGCTAACAAAGGTGTGGGCAGGATTTAACACTCACATGGTCCCTGTGGGAGGATTTGAAACACTCTTTTGTCCCCAAGAAGAGAGGTGGGGGGCTCTGTAACACTCATTTAGTTCTTCCAAGAGGAGGGGTATTTGAAACTGACCTTTAACCCAGGAAGGTGGATTTGAAACTCACTTTATCCTAGCATGAAGGCAGGACTAGAAACTCACTTCTCTCTCTAGCAAGAAGAGGGAGGAGGGTATTTGAAACCGATTTTTAACCCAGCAAGAAAGGGGATTTGAAAAGCATTTTACCCTGATGTGAAGGGGCGGTGGGGAGCAGAGAGCTAAAACCCTGCAAGAATTTTTAAATAAAAGATACAAGGGAGAGATTGTGACCGAGATTTGGGGGAGGGAGGCTCATACCCCACATCCCTCCAGGGCAGGGTGGGGGTGGGGAAGCACCTTTCCACCCAGGGATTTGAAACTCATTTTTCCAAGCTAGGAGAGACCTTGAAGCAGCAAAGGAGTGAGAGATACAGCTGCAGACAGACACCGCCCCGATTCCCGGCAGCCAAGCACAGCACTGATTTCTCTCTCCACACACGCGTGCCCACAGATCCACACCGTCCCCAGACAACGGGAGCAGCCCGAGCTCATTAGTTCTCGCTCCGCATCTGTGCCCATCTCCACGGGGGACACACGCGGCCTGTGCTGGAGGGGGCAGACAATGAGCTACCCGGGCACCCCACAGCTCCATCAGTGCCCCTCACTCCCGCCCCACAGCCCCCTGTCCTCAGCCCCGGCCTGTCCCCTCGCAGCCCTGCTGGTGCCCGGCGATACCAGCCCTGGGCACAGGGCAGGGCCCAGCCGGAGCAGGGCACAGGGAAAAGGTGGCAGCCGGGGGCCCTGCCTGACAAGTGGGTTTTTAATCAGCAGAGATTCCTGGCTGCTGGAGACGGTTAAATATAGACACAGGCTGGGGGGAGGGGGAGGCGATATGGGGATAGACAGAGACACAGACAGATGCCCACACACACACACACACACACACACCCCGCTGAGATCATTTCTTCCCAACCCCCATCTCAGTCACTTTCTCCTCTATTTTCCTTCCCAAGTTTCTGGTTTGTCCGGTTTTTCTGCTCAGGTTGAGTCACACACACACACACACACACACACACACACGGAGATATGTGCAACGCACCACTCAACACAAAGGAAACACAGGCAGTGGAACACACACACACACACACACACACACACACACACGGAGATATGTGCAACGCACCACTCAACACAAAGGAAACACAGGCAGTGGAACACACACACACACACACACACACACACACGGAGATATGTGCAACGCACCACTCAACACAAAGGAAACACAGGCAGTGGAACACACAGAGGCGCACAAGCCAACACACAACACACACAGCGATGCA
This sequence comes from Chelonoidis abingdonii, assembly GCF_003597395.2. Lineage (NCBI taxonomy): Eukaryota > Metazoa > Chordata > Testudines > Testudinidae > Chelonoidis > Chelonoidis abingdonii. The sequence continues at coordinate 2,456,369 of NC_133780.1, read as the reverse complement.
GCAGGAAACGCACACCCACTGCCAAAGATACGCAATGCAACACACAGTGCAACACACGGGTACCCTGCACTGCAACACAGAGGCACAAGGACCCACAGACCCACAAGGCAACAACCACATACACTGGAACACAAAGACAGGCAGGGACACACACACCCCTTGCTCCCATGAGCCACAGCTCCAGCTGGGGCAGGCAGCTACAGGCCGCACACCCACACAACACACACATTCAAGGCCACCAAATTCCCAGGCACCGTTCCAGATCAGGGCACCTAGAACCTGTTCTAGAACCCAGTACACGCAGGTTCTGGATTCCCAGTAGATCCAGTCCAGGTTTTCCCTCCCACTGAGCTGCACAGAGAGACCTGTTAGGGTCTGGCAGGTGGGGGATTAAAGGAAACCCCGGCACCGGATTCCCCACATCCCTGGAATGGACTCACCTCTTCCCCACCCCCGCTCTCCTGGCGGGGGGCTGTTCACAGAAGCTCCCCCCGCCGCCCCCCGGGGTCTGCAGCCACCATTAGCAAGGACTCGTTCATCCATTATTCACCAGCCAGGCTGTGAAATGAGCCCCCCACGGGAAGTGGGGGAGCTGGTGAATTATTCAGAAGCCCCAGGAAAGCAGCTGCCAGCGATCAATGAACGAACCAGCCTGGGGCAGGGAAGGGGCCTGGGACACAGATGCAGGCCCACACCATTCCCTTCCAGTGGGGAAACTGAGGCACAGAGCCACACCACCCACTTTCCCCCAGGGCTAGGACCCAGGACTCCTGGCTTCCTTCCCCCCACCCCACTGCCCTCCCAGAACCGGGGATAGAACCCAGGAGTCCTGGCTCCGCTAACCCCTATCACTCACTCCTAGCGCTGGGGCGGGAACCCAGGAGTCCTGGGGGACCTTGCTGAGCTGTGGAATTTGCCCACAGAAGGCGGCGGCTCAGAGATCTAGGCCAGGTCGATGCCTGTGAAATATTTTGCCCCATGTGTGAAATTTCTCACCCTCGCCTTGTGATATTAGCACAGCAGTGCAAAGGGGCCTGGACCCACCTGGGGGGCTCTGATCCCCCCCACACACACACACTGAACTGCGTGATAGGTCATCAATGTAAGGCAACCGCACTACCCCTGGGTACCCCAGCTCGGGGAGGGGAGGGGGGCTTGGAACCAGGACTCCTGGGTTCTGTGCACGGTTCTGGGAGGGGAGTGGGGGCTAGTGGTTAGAGCAGGGGGAAGGCTGAGAGCCAGGACTCCTGGGTTCTGTCCACGGTTCTGGGAGGGGAGTAGGGGCTGGTGGTTAGAGCAGGGGGAGGTGGGAGCCAGGACTCCTGGGTTCTGTGCACGGTTCTGGGAGGGGAGTGGGGGCTGGTGGTTAGAGCAGGGGGAGGTGGGAGCCAGGACTCCTGGGTTCTGTCCACGGTTCTGGGAGGGGAGTGGGGGCTGGTGGTTAGAGCAGGGGGAGGTGGGAGCCAGAGGCTGATACCTCCAGGATCCATGGGTTTCTTTGTCCCAGCTCCGCCCCTGCTCAGCAGCCGGAGGGTTCATACAGAGGAGACGTGAAATGGGAATCTAATGTGAGCGGAGGTGGGATCGATCCTGCTGGCGTGCAATAACTGCCCATTCTGCATCAGCAATCCGGAGTAGGTGATAGCCACTGCCCTCCCCCCCAAAACCAGGCCACCCAGTGCAGACCCCTTTCTCCCCCTCCCCAACCCCTGCCCGGCCCAGCCACAGAGACAGTCGCTTCCCCTCTCACTTTATGGCAGTAGCAGCAGCCAAGGGGTAAATCCCCCTCCAGCCCTAAAGGCCAGGGGGCAGTGGCTCCATCCTGCCCTCCCTTTCAGCCAGAGGAGGTGAGAAGCAAGTTAGACTCCACTCGCCTCCCACAGCCAGAACCCAGGAGTCCTGGTCCCACCCCGTCCCCTGCCTTCTAACCACTAGACCCCACTCCTTGCCAGGAGCCAGAACCGCAGGAGTCCTGGCTCCCAGCCCGCCCCCCCCGCTCCATAACCACTAGACCCCACTCGCCTCCCAGACGCAGAGCCCAGGAGTCCTTGCTCCAGCCCTGCCCCACCCCCGCCTCTAACTCCACTAGACCC
>NC_133780.1:2418109-2453663 GCF_003597395.2 Chelonoidis abingdonii | reverse complement strand
ATGAGGCCAGTTGGGTGGGAGCAGCAAGTAAACAGCCACCCCGGATCTGAAATGCCCTCACCCCAACGACTGCAGCGCCCTGGCTCCCCAGCCCTGCCGGTCCCCTCACTCCGACCGCAGCACTGCCATCCCCGCCCGCCCCCCCAGCTCGCCATGCCCCTCACTCCCGACCCGCAGCCCCTGCCATCCCGGCCCTGCCCCCCCCTGCCGGTGCGCCCTCACTCCCTGACCCGCACTCCTGCCAGCCCAGCCCCTCACACCTACTCTTCCTTTCCCACCCACACCCGCCGGTGCCCCTCACTCCCTGACCCCGCAGCCCCTGTCCATCTCCCGCCCTGCGCCCCCCAGCCTGCCCTGCCAGTGCCCCTCACCCCAGACCTGCAGCCCCTGCCATCCCCGCCCTGCACCCCCAGCCCTGCCGGTGCCCCTCACTCCTGACCCGCAGCCCCTGCCAGCCCAGCCCTGCCGGTGCCCCTCACTCCCGACCCGCAGCCCCTGCCATCCCCGCCCTGCCCCCCCAGCTCTGCCAGTGCCCCTCACTCCTGACCCGCAGCCCCTGCCAGCCCAGCCCTGGGCTCCCCTAGCCCTGCCAGTGCCCCTCACTCCCAATCCGCAGCCCCCACCAGCCCAGTCCTGGGCTCCGAATGATTATCCGTGTTTTCTCCGCCCTTCCACAAATAAAAGTGACTAAATCAGCTTTGCTTCCAGCCGCTATTGATCCCTGCAGAGGAAGCCATCGATTTCCGAGCACATCAGAGCCGCAGGGAGACCTGGGCCCTGTCCGGTTCTCTGTCCCCCTAAGGGCACGTGCCTTGCACTGCCCTCCCGGACGCCTGGGTCCCATTCCCCATCCCAGTCTGTCCTGCGGGGGACAGGGATCCTTCCCCCAAACAACGCGCTGGTCCCACCAACCGGCCAAGAGCCACGGGTGGGAATCAGAGAGACCCGCAGGCTCCAGGGTGCCCCAGGCCAACGGGCGTGGCTACCGGCCAAGGGACCGAGACCCAGCACAGGGCCAAGGCCATAGGGAGATTTTTATCCAGAGGAAAGGCCCCACGACCCACACCCGGCGCCCCCCTGAGCCAGCCAGTCCCTGCCCCATTGGCAGCCCCCCTGAGCCAGCCAGTCCCTGCCCTGGGCCGGGTGAGAGCCAGCGCCCCCCAAAGGGGACAGGACCCTGCCCCATTCCCTGCACCCCTGAGCCAGCCAGTCCCTGCTCTGGGGCCAGGTGGGAGCCGGCGCCCCTCAGAGGGGACAGGCCCCTGCCCCATTCCCTGCCCCCCAAGCCAGCCAGTCCCTGCTCTGGGGCCGGGTGGGAGCCGGCGCCCCCCAGAGGGGACAGGCCCCTGCCCCATTCCCTGCACCCCTGAGCCAGCCAGTCCCTGCCCTGGGCTGGGTGAGAGCCAGCGCCCCCTAGAGGGGACAGGCCCCTGCCCCATTCCCTGCACCCCTGAGCCAGCCAGTCCCTGCCCCGGGCTGGGTGAGAGCCAGCGCCCCCCAGAGGGGGACAGGCCTCTGCCCTATTTCCCGCCCCCCAAGCCAGCCAGTCTCCCCCTTCACCCCCTACCTTCCGGGGCGTAGCTGCTGCTCCAGCTGTTCCCTGTTGTCTCTCAGGAACAGCTGTAGAAGGATCAAGGTGAGGGGTGGGGGGCGCAGGGAGCAGCTGTGGGGTGATGGAAACAGCTGAGGTCGGGGTGGGGGAAAAGCCCATTCCTCTGCTCTGACCAAACCCGGCCCACAAACGCAGCGTGGGAAAAGAACCCAGGAGTCCTGGCTTCTCCGCTCCCCTCTCCGCCCCTGCCCAGCACAGCGCCCCCCAGCGCCGCCCTGGGGTCCGCGCCACCCCCCGCCCTCCCCCATCCATTCCGCACTGACACTGATGGGTTCTTGAAAGCCCGTTTGTTTGAATGTCAGGGGCAGGCCGCGCAGGCGGCTCCCGGGGGGGAGATCAGCTGAGGCTGAAGCTGCTGGGTCATCCATTAGCCAGGGTCCCCTAAGGGGAACGGGCTGCCTAGAAACACCAGGTGCCTGAGTCAGAGCTGGGGAGAACTCAGGAGTGGCTCCCAGTCTCTGCTCTAACCACTACACCCCATTCCCCTCCCAAAGGTGGGGAGAGAACCCAGGAGTCCTGGCTCCCAGCCCCCCCTGCTCTAACCCACCAGACCCCACGGCCCTCCCAGAGCTGGGAAGAGAAGCCAGGAGTCCTGGCTCCTGCCCCCCCCCACTCTAACCACTAGCCCCCACGCCCCTCCCAGAGCTGCGGAGAGAACCCAGGAGTCCTGGTCCAACCTCAGGCTCCAGAGAGACCGGCTGAGTCAGGGAACGGGACAGTTCCTGGGGGTCCCCTCCTCCTTGCAGGCCCCAGGGGCTCATTGGCTGATGAGTTCGTTATGTCTCTGGTTCCCAGTCAGGGCTCTGGGCTCCCCGCCCCCCACCCCGTGTGCCAGGGCAGGGACCCTTTAAGAGCCGGCTCCGCGCCCACTCACCCGGCAGGATAATTTGTGCCTCTGAGGAATTCCTGCCCCATGACGAGGCCTCGCTCCCCATGGGATTATGGAGCCAAGGATCTAGGGAAGGGAGTGGGGGCTAGTGATTAGAGCAGGGGGTTGAACCAGGACTCCTGGGTTCTCTCCCAGCTCTGGAAGGGGAGGGGAGGGAAGGGGAGGGCAGTGGGGTCTCGCGGGGCAGAGCAGCTTCTCAGGGGGAGGAGCAGGTGGCTTGTTCCCCTTCAGTGAAGATTTGTGCCCACAGTGGCCCCGTGCCCAAAGGGCCAGCTGGGCACTGGGGTCCCAGCCCCAGGTCGGGGCTGACTCATGGCCTGGGCAGGGATGTTTCTCCGCTGGGGTCATGGGAGCGGCCAGGGTGGGAAATTGGAATTGGCCTTGGCTGGCTGGGCCCCAAGGAGGGGGGTACCCAGGAGCCCCTGGGTCAGATCCAGGTTGGGGGCAGGGAGCGGGGGGACTGGCCTGGCCCATTTCCAGCTGCCCAGTTCTGCAGCAGTGGAATATCTACCTCCCCTCCCCCCATCCAGCCACCGCTCCCCCACCCCCCAGAGCAGCTGTGGGCAAACAACAGCCCACGGGCTGGATCCGGCCCCTCAGGGCTTCGGACCTGGCTGGCAGGTTTGCCACCCTCATGGCACCGGGCCCTGCGCTGCTCCTGGAAGTGGCCGGCAGCATGTCCCTGCGCTGCAGCCTCTGCCCCCCATAGGAGCCACAGGGGCCTGGTGCCGGGCACTTCGGGGAGCAGTGGGGCCAGGGCAGGCAGGGAGCAGGCCTGAGTGGGGCGGTGCTGCCACCACCCCGGAGCCGCTCCAGTAAGTGGTGCAGGGCCAAAGCCGGCACCCCGAACCTCTGCCCTGAGCCCCCTGCTGCACCCCAACCCCTGCCCTGAGCCCCCTGCTGCACCCCAACCCCCCGCCCTGAGCCTCCTGCTGCACCCATTTCTCCTGCACCCCAACTCCCTGCCAAGCCCCCTACCTGCACCCTAACCTCTGTCCTGAATCCCCTGCTGCACCCCAACCCCTGCCCTGAGCCGCCTGCTGCACCCCATATTTCTCCTGCACCCCAACTCCCTGCCAAGCCCCCTGCCTGCACCCTAACCTCTGTCCTGAGTCCCCTGCTGCACCCCCCGCTGCACCCCAACCCCCCGCCCTGAGCCTCCTGCTGCACCCCACATTTCTCCTGCACCCCAACTCCCTGCCAAGCCCCCTACCTGCACCCTAACCTCTGTCCTGAGTCCCCTGCTGCACCCCCCTGCTGCACCCCAACCCCCCACCCTGAGCCCCGAGGCACCCCACATTTCTCCTGCACCCAACTCCCTGCCAAGCCCCCTGCGTGCACCCTAACCTCTGTTCTGAGTCCCCTTCTGCACCCCCCTGCTGCACCCCAGCCCCCCGTCCTGAGCCCCCTGCAGTACCCCACACTCCTCCTGCACCCCACACTCCCTGCCAAACCCTCTGCCTGCACCCTAACCTCCGCCCTGAGCCCCCTCCTGCACCCCAACCCCCTGGCCCTGCATACAATTTCCCCACCTCGATGTAGCCCTCGGGACAAAACGTTTGCCCACCCCTGCCCCAGAGCATGCGGGGGGGGGACCCTACCTGGCAGCCTCTTCCCAAAGGGATGTACCAAGCAGCCACAGGTTCCAGCTCGAGAGTGACCCCTGGTGCCCAGATCGGGTAGCGCCACCACATCCCCACGGCTTCATTTTCAATGCAAAATTATAATGTGTGGATCAAACCTGCAGACCCCCCCACCCCCCCGCCGGGGTCAGACCCCTGGGTCCATCCGGCCCGTATCCCCCCCTCTTTCCCCCTGAGGGTCAGACGCCTGGGTCTCCGCCCGTATCCCCCTCTCCCCCCTGCGGGGTCAGACCCCTAGGGTCCATCGCGGCCGCGTATACCCCCTCATCCCCCTGCGGGTCAGACCCTGGTCCACCGCCCGTATCCCCTTCTCCCGACCCCTTGCCGGGGTCAGGCCCTCGGATCATCCGGCCGTTCCCGCTCCTCTCCCCCCTGCCGGGGTCGACCCTTGAGTTATCCGGCCCGTATCCCCCTCTCCCCCTCCGGGGTCAGGACCCTGCGGGTCCTATCGGCCCGTATCCCCCTTCTCACCGCCCTGCCGGCGGCAGACCCCTGAGTCCATCCGGCCGATATCCCCTCTCCCGCCCTGCGGGGTCAGATCCCTGGGTCATCCGCCCTATTCCCCCTCTCTCCCCACCTGCCGGGGTCGACCCCTGTCTATCCGGCCCGTATCCCCCTCTCACCCCCTGCGGGGTCAGACCTGGGTCTATCACCCCTATCCCCTCTCCCCCCTGCCGGGGCGACCCCTGGGTCTATCACGGCCATATCCCCCTCTCCCCCCTCGCGGGGCTAGACCCCTGGGTCCATCCGGCCGCTATCCCCCTCTCATAAACTCCCCCTGCCGGGGTCAGACCCCTGGTCTCGGCCCGTATCCCCTTCCCCCCTGCGGGGGTCAGACCCCTGGGTCTAATCCTGCCATGATCTCCCCCTCTCCCCCCTGCGGCGGTCCAGACCCTGGGTCTATCCGGCCCCGTATATCTCCCCTCTCTGCTCTGCCGGGGTCAGACCCCTGGGTCCATCCGCCGTATTCCCCCCTCTGCCCCTGCTGCGGGGTCAGACCCTGGGTCCATTGGCCGCTATCCTCTCCATTCGGTCGATTCCATCCGCCAGCATCCCCTGATTCATAGATATTATTCTTCTATCAGACTCCTCTCCACATCAACAGCCTGGCTCTGTGACGTGGTGGTGGGGCAGGGCTTGAATTCATGGTAATGCCCCACCCTCTGTTAATAAAACTAATACGATCCCCAGTGACCACCCCACTACCCCCATATACAACTCTAGTGTGGACTGCAAAAGCCTACCCCTCTGCTCCCGGGCAGAATTTGCGTGACCCTTGTGGCCCGGGGGAAGGGCGAAGACAGACCCTGACGTCAAGTCACCTGAGAAGGAGAGCGGCACCGTGTGTGAGGGTCACTAGAGCCACCGGCCCCATCGCAGAGCAGGAACCCGCCGTGTGTCAGGTGCTCTGTACAGTACAAGGACAAAAAGAGCCAGCGAGCCTGCCAGGCAGGCTCAGCCTCCCTGGTCAGGAGCCCTGGGACTGGTCCTGACGAGGAGATGTGGCGCTGGAACGTGCCATGCCTGGGAACGCAAGGGCGCTTGGTGGCTCGCTATTGAGTATGTGCCCCACAGCTCAGGGTGAGGCGGGGCTGATGGAGCTGGAAATGGGCCTGTTCTATGCCAGGTCCCATGCCAGTTTCCCACAGAGGGGACAGGAGCCAGCACACAGGGCCCCCACATTGGCAGTGGGTCCTCAGGGACCTGCTACACAGAGGGACACGGCCGGCAGCCGCGAGTCCCCAGGCGCGTTTGTGGGGCATCAGAGTAGGGCTAAGAGGGAGTGGGCAGCGGCAATGACTGAAGGGCCAGATGGATCAGAGGATGGGGGTGGGGGGCTCCTGAGTACACAGTATCCCCCCCTGTCCAGCCGCCCCCCCACCCTTCCGCTGCCTGTACCAGCCCCCCACCGTCTCCACACTGCCAGCCCGTCCACCTCTCCCTTCCACTGTCCGCCGACCCCCCCCCTTCCCTCCCTGCATCCACCCCCCCTTGCTCTGCCTGGTATCCAGCTCCCCAGCCGCGTCCGCCTGCAGCCCCCACCTCTCCCTGCACTGATCGCTCCAGCCCCCCTCTCGCTCTGGCCTGGTATCCAGCCACCACCTACTCGCCCTCCTACGCTCGCAGACCCCTGCTCATACTCTCCTGCTATCCAGCCCCCCACCTCCCTCCCTAGCATCCAGCCCCCCATTCCTCTCCTGTACCCCCCACGGTCATCCCCCACCTCATCCACCACACCATAAGGCCTACGTATCCCCCCACCTCTTGCACCAGCCTCCGCCGGGCCCATACACCCTTGTTGCGTACCCCTACCCGCCGGTGGATTGCCACGCCCCCACCCTCCCTCCCTGCATCCAGCCCCCCCTCTTCCTCTCCTGTATACAGCCCGCCCTCTCCCTCCCTCCCCCGCCTCCTCGCCTATCATCCAGCCCCTCTTCATCCTGTCATCTGGCCCCAGCACCTCCTACTCCCTCCATGTCAACGCTTCCGCCAGTCCCTTCCCGGCCTACGCCTCACTCTCCTCCAGCATCCACCTATCCTCTCCTGTATCCCGCCAGCCCCAACTTCTCCTCCCTGGCATCCACCCTCCTCTTCCTCATGCTGTACAGCCCCCCACCTCTCCCTCCCTGCATCCAGCCCCCTCTTCCTCTGCCTGTATCCAGCTCCCCCACCCCCTCCCTGCATCCAGCCGCCCTCTTCTCTGCCTGTATCCAGCCCCCACCCCCTCCCTCCCTGCATCACACCCCCTCTTCCTCTGCCTGTTATCCAGCCCCACCCCGCCGTCCCATCGGCACGGGCTCCCTCCTCGTGGGGCTCTGCTTAACCACCACATTTCCCCGCGTCCGCTAGCGGGCGCCGGGGGGGTCGCTTCCCACACGTTATCCCCTTCTGTACTGGAAGAGTACTTGCCGGCCCGGTCGCGGCGGAGCCCCCATCCCAAGCGTCCCCCAATTCACCACCTGCCCCCTCCTGCCGGCCAATCAGGAGGCTCGGGAAACCAGCCAATGGGAGGAGCGGGACGTGCCTGCTGTTGGAGTGTTGCGCCCTCCCGGATGCTTGCGGCGCGCGGCAGCGCTGGCACCGGCTCCTGGGGGTTCCCGGTGGGCGGAGGATCCTGTGCATTCCGGCCCGGGGCAGGGGGCCCGGCTCGAGAGGGGGCCGGCCGGGCAGTTGGGGAGCTGGGATTGGTGCGGAGCGGCCCGGCCTGAGCGAGACGGACAGAAAACTGGGTGAGTTGGTTTGCGGCGTGGGCGAAGCGTGCGCTAGGCTCCCGCGTGCTCGGCGCTGCACAAACAAGGAGACCTCCCCTGCCGCGGGCTCCGGGTCCGGTGACCCCCGAGCCGGCTCAGTCTCTCGCGCTCCCTCTGTAGAGGACCCGCTAGCTAGACTCGCTGTTCTCCGACACAAAGCCCCGCCTCGGCTGTTTTTCCCTCATTGCCCCAGGACCCCACCTCCGGAGCGGCTGGTGCCGGGGATCTGCACACCCAGCTACTCCAGGTCAATCGACCGAGGGGGCTGCCTGAGACACCTGCCGTCCCGTGGACCTAGATCAGCCTGAAGGGGTACGCTGGACCGAGTTAGAGTACCCGCCGACGGCAGGAGTGGGTTGTGGTTACAGGGGGGGCTGGGAGCACAGACTCCTGGGTTCTCCCTGGCTCTGGAAGGGAGTAGGGGCTGGTGGGTTAGAGAAGGGGCTGGGAGCCAGGGATCTGCGGTTCTCTCTTGGCTCTGGAGGCGGGGTGGGCTGGATGGGTTAGAGCAGGGGGCTGGGAGCCAGGACTCCTGGGTTCCCTCCCTGGCTCTGGGAGGGGAGTGGTGGCTGGTGGTTAGAGCAAGGGGGGCTGGGAGCCAGGACTCCTGGGTTCCCTCCCTGGCTCTGGAAGGGGAATAGGAGCTGGTGGTTAGAGCAGGGGGGGCTGGGAGCCAGGACGCCTGGGTTCCCGGGAGCTAGGACGCCTGGGTTCCCTCCCTGGCTTTGGGAGGGGAGTCAGGACTCCTGGGTTCTGTCTTAACCCCGTGTCCTTGAATGTTCTTACTGTGGCTGGGAATTGCGGGCTGCTTGTTTCTCACCGAGATGAGAAAGGGTTAATCCCGGCTTTCCCCTGGCATGCTGGGAGTTGTAGTCCTTGGGGCGGCAGATTAAGAGGTTGCTCATTCCCTGAAGCGCTGGTGTCAGTTTTATGGTGTCTGGTAGAGTAACCTCAGCCAATGATGCCCCAGGAGCCTAAGCAGGGGCACTCTGCCAGCCCGGACACCTGGGTCCCCCTTCCCTGTCCTCCCTGTGTCCCATTCCCTATCTTCTCTCTGATCCCATAGGGGTGAGCGCCCTGCACTGCCCTCCCGGTCACCTGGGTCCCCTCTCGGTCTCCATGCCCAGGGGGAGGGGGCAGGACTCCCTGCAATAGCCTCCCCCAAAGGCGTGTCCATGTCCTGCACTGTGCAGGCACGTAAAGACCAGAGGCAAAGCACTGAAAGGAACGAGTAACAGGCCCGCTGCTCCCTGGGCCGCTCCTGTATCTTCCCTTCCTACACTTCCCCCTGCAAGGGCTGGCTCACGGGGGGGCCTTGCCCTATTCATACCCCTTTTGTGCAGCACATCTCCCCTCCGCTGCAGCAGGATGGCTGACATCCCTGCAGGGTGCCCTGGGCATGGAGTTCCCGTGACAACGAGATGCAGCTTTCCAGGGCCACAGATTCCTTGCAAGGTGGGGGGGCAGGGATCACTCACCCTGCTGCTGAAATGCAGCCACCTCTGGGGTGGAACGCACTGGAGAGGACGTTGCCGCAAACCCTGCTGCATGGATGCTTAACTCCCAGGAAGCAGACAGGGCTGTAGGAATGTGAGAGCAGCATCTGTCACCAGTTCACAGCGGCGAACAGTTTTGTCTGGTATGGTTTAAAAAAAAAAAAAACCAAGGCAGCGAATAGCTAAAATGTTGTGACCTTGAAATGCATGCTGCTCCTCAGTGGGGCAGAGAGGAGTGTGGGGCAGGGGATGCTCCCGCGTTAGCGCACGGTGCCCTCCCACAAAGGCGTGCCTGGACCCCCCGTGTTCAGGTGCGTAAGAACCGGAGGCAGATTAACCGGAATGGAGAGTTAACAACAGAGTAGCCGGAATCAGAGCTGTTCAGGTGTCTTTATTCCAACACATTCAGTACTGGGGACTGGTTGGCTCAGAGGGGTGGGGAAATGGGGCACAGACCCTTTCCCCTTTAGGGGGCAGGGCCAGCTCCAGGCCCCAGCGCGCCAAGCGCATGCTTGGGGGCGGCATGCCGCGGGGGGCACTCTGCCGGTTGCCGGGACGGCGGCAGGGTGCCGCCGTGCTTGGGGCGGCAAAATGGCTAGAGCCGGCCCTGCTAGGGGGCATTGGCTCTGACCCCAAGGCAGGGGACTGGCTGGCTCAGGGGAATGCAATCTGTTCCCCATGTTAATCACACCCCCTTGAACCGGGGAGTGCTGCTCACTAACCCTTGGGGCACCCCTGCCCACACAGCCGAGGAGCCGATCCTTCCCACCCCCGACAGCAAAGCAGAGTCACTGCCTGGGGGGCTCCTCCCAGGCACCCCCATCATGCTGTTACATCCAGCCCCCCTCCACCAGGGCAAAGCCTATGGTCTGCAGGGCTCTCCCCAGCCCCTGCTCCTAACACACCTTCCTTCTCTCCTAGGTTCTCGGGACCCAGCTGGCATGAGCTGAGGGAGACCGGACAGACGGACGGACGGACGGCAGCTGCAATTCTGCCACCAGCAGCCAGAAAAACAGGAATGGATGGGTGGGGGGGCAGGAGATGCAATAAAAGCCCTGACCACTGGGTGGTGCCCTCGTTCTGTGCACAGGCCACCCAGAGATACTGCGGGGGGCGGGGGGGGGTGCGATACCCACCACCAGCCACTGCCCCAGCTGCAGGCCTTGGAACAGCCTGAAGAGGGGGAGTTGCAATACAAGCACTGGCCACTGGGGGGCACCCGTGGTGTGCAATGTTGAGCTGGGAATTCAGGGCTAAGAGAGGTGTGATTATTCCCCCCCCCCCCCAATCGCTCCATCCCTATAGGGCTCCTGTACAGCCGATTCACCCTCCTCCCATGGGCCCCATACGCCTGTTTCCCTTACATCTTTGTGCCCTTCCCACAAGGGGGGGGGCCCCCCAACCTTTTCAGGCGGACGAAATTCCCCCCCCCATCACACAAGCCCCTTCCACACAGGTGTCCATTAAAGCCATCATTCATCTCATACCCCTTGTGACAGGTGTACCCCATATGGCTTTATGGGGGGCTATATAGAGGGTGTATAAGATGTCAGCTGGCATAGAGGTTTTGCTAATCATGCCTTTTAACATATCTGTGCAACGGTTATGACTACTGGTCTATATTCATCCCAGTAGTGCGCAGGCACATGTATGTGTGGTTCAGAGTTTTAGGAAGTTGAGTATGAATTCTTGATTCTAAAGTGAGCCTTAGTTAAATTTTGTCAGTCTTTTGGAAGGAATGTGCTCAATCGGACGCATTTAACAACAAAACGAGCTTGAAGACTCCAATCCACGAAAAATGCTACCTGAAGAACATTCAAGGTAGCACTGTGGGTAATGGCTGCTCCCGCAAGTCCTGAGTCATGTGGGCAGGTGACTTGCCATGTGATTCCAATCTCATTTTTGTGACTGGATTCTACAGCAGGAGGAGGGAGGGGTCTCCACCACAAGAGAGAGTCTATTAATATCGCCGGGGAGACACCCCCCCGCCCCCCATGAGGTCTTCGCCTGCGCTAAAAAGGAGGCTCTGGCACCCTTCCCAGGATGCATGAAAGGAACTGGAACAAAGGACAGTGTGCAACGGTCGTGTGATGAGTGATGCTGGACCCAGGCTAAAAGAGATTAGCTTAAAAGGAGCATTTTGACTGGTGAGGATCTTAGCTGTATTACTTTGAATTAGACATAGATTTGCGCAATTTATTTTATTTTGCTTGGTGACCTACTTTGTTTTGTCTGTCACTACTGACAACCACTTAAATCCGACTTTCTGTTTAATAAAGGGGGGGGGGGCAAACAGCTGTGCATCTCTCTCTATCAGTGTTAGAGGGTGAACCATTTGAGTTTACCCTGCATAAGCTTTATACAGGGTAAAACGGATTTATTTGGGCTTAGACCCCATTGGGAGTTGGGCATCTGAGTGTTAGAGACAAACACACTTCTGTGAGCTGCTTTCAGGTAAACCTGCAGCTTTGAGGCAAGTAATTCAGACCCTGGATCTTTGTTGGAGCAGACAGGAGTGTCTGGCTCTGCAAAACAGGGTGCTGGGGTCCTAAGTGGCAGGGAAAACAGGGATAGAAGTAGTCTTGGCACATCGGGTGGCAGCTGCCAGTGGGGTTTCTGTGATCCAACCCGTCACACTGCTCTCATACAGGGGACCAAGAGGGCCCTCTGCCTCCGTTTCCCATCTGTAAAATGGGGATGACGACTCTGCCCTGCCTAGTAAAGCACTTTGAGATCTGATGAAGGGCCCTGGCTGGGAGCACGGGATCCTCCCGCCAATTTCCTGTCCACACTCACCTATCGGGGGAGAGGGATGTGTTGATCAGCACAGCATCGTGGCCCTTCCTAGCCCTGGCAACCTCATCGAGCCCCTGCGCGGCCTCCGCAGGGCACCTCTGCGCTTCCCCCAGTGCCCTCTGGGCATTCCCCACAGGCTCTTGGTCCCAGCCCAGCAGTGTATCCAGCTGGCTCTGTTCATTCTCCTTCCCTTCACCCCCTCCAGGTGGTCAGCACTTCCCTTCGGCTGGCTGCCACCTGTACCCCAGCCACCATCTCCCGGGGGCGGGGGGCAAGGGGGGAGACAATCTCCTCACAGGGGACTAGGTTGGGGCAGAGTAGCCACCAGGCCCCAGAGAGCAGAAAGACCATCCCACTGGCAAAGTGTCCTGCCCCCATCAGCTGCAGGGGGTTGGGAGGCAGGGCAAATCTGAGAGTGGGAAATGACCCTGAGCACCAGAAACCACACTGGTGTCCCCTCCTTGTGCTCGCTCCCCCACCCCCCAAATCTCTCCCCTCCTGGGTGGTGGTGAACAGCAGCTGTTACAGACTCATTTTGATCTCGCCCTGGGAGGTTTCTGTAGTTTTAACAGTTGATACAGCCCCTGGGCAAGGCAGCAACGTGCTGAGAGTGGGAAGCCCCTGGCTCCATCTACACTTGGGCTCACACCAGCCTGGTTAGCTCAGCTCAGCCAGGTGGCCACAGCTCCTGCATGGAGGATGCGAGAGCCGAGGTGGGGCTGAGCATGGTTTAGCCTCCCCCTGGTCCCAGCCAGGCTGTAACAAACCCCAGCTCTTAGACCCAGCCCCTCGTGGGGATGTAAGTGCCCATTACACTGGACACACGTCATTAACCAGGATGGGAGAGTCCAGCCAGCCTGGAGCACCTGCCCCCCATTCAATACCATTATCACGCACTGCCCCAGAGCATCACTCACCTGCCTCTGGCTCACGTTGCTCCTTGGCGCTGGTGAGGAAGCTCCTCCAGCCAGAAACTCTTGCCCAGGGCAGCTGAAGGACTGCAAAGCTCCCACCCTGCCTTGGCTCACCCTGCATCAGCTCCCTCGTGGGGCCATCTGCCTGGACACCCAGCTCCTCGTGAGCCAGCTTCAGCTCCAGCACACCCTTATTACCCCAGGTGAGGTCCCTTGGCCTGGGGTAATCTTGGAAACCACTGCCCCTGCTAGATTCAGGGCTTTCAGGCCCAATCCCGGCTGGGCCCGGGGCTGGCTGGTCCCTGGCTGATGAGGATCAGCTGGGGCTGGGATGCAGGGATGAGCCCAGCTCCCCTTAAAGGGCCGGCCAGCCCAGGACAGCAGTTATCTTCTTGCCAGTGGGTAGCTGGGAGGAGATTGTGAGCGGACAGTTTGATGAAAGGGCAGTGAAAGTTGGGGGTTACATGCCATCGGGTGCCGAAGGAGTTGAAGAGTTGTAAACATTACCAGCTGGGGTGGGGGGTGTTTTCTTGCGGGACTGGCTTGGGTTTGAGTGGAGGGCAGGGGTAGGTAGCAAATCAGTACAGTGCACTTAAAAAGTTTGGGCACAGCACAGAGAAGCCATTAGCCTCTGTTTGTTCCTTTCTTAAACCTCATCTCCAAGGTGGGGGTCATGCTCCAGGCTCCAAACCCTTCCCTGGCCCCGGATCGGATCATTTTTAACCAGGTGAAGGTGCTGGTCTGTATAATGACCACAGGGAGGACATAGGTGACAGGGGCTGCTGTTCTATATAATGACCAGAGGGGGAAAAGGAAGGAATATGGGATGGAAAGCAGGGACATCTGTACTGTGCAATGACCGCACGGGGGGAGCAGGGGATATGGGACGGAAAGCAGGGACAGTTATACTGTGCAATGACCGCACGGGGGTAGCAGGGGATATGGGATGGAAAGCGGGGACAGATATACTGTGCAATGACCGCACGGGGGGAGCAGGGGATATGGGATGGAAAGCAGGGACAGATATACTGTGCAATGACCGCACGGGGGGAGCAGGGGATATGGGATGGAAAGCAGGGACAGATATACTGTGCAATGACCGCACGGGGGCAGCAGGGGATATGGGATGGAAAGCAGGGACAGATATACTGTGCAATGACCGCACGGGGGGAGCAGGGGATATGGGACCGACAACAGGGACAGCTGTACTGTGCAATGACCGCACGGGGGGAGCAGGGGATATGGGACCGACAACAGGGACAGCTGTACTGTGCAATGACCGCACGGGGGGAGCAGGGGATATGGGACCGACAACAGGGACAGCTGTACTGTGCAATGACCGCACGGGGGGAGCAGGGGATATGGGATGGAAAGCAGGGACAGATATACTGTGCAATGACCGCACGGGGGCAGCAGGGGATATGGGATGGAAAGCAGGGACAGATATACTGTGCAATGACCGCACGGGGGGAGCAGGGGATATGGGACCGACAACAGGGACAGCTGTACTGTGCAATGACCGCACGGGGGGAGCAGGGGATATGGGACCGACAACAGGGACAGCTGTACTGTGCAATGACCGCACGGGGGGAGCAGGGGATATGGGACCGACAACAGGGACAGCTGTACTGTGCAATGACCGCACGGGGGGAGCAGGGGATATGGGACCGACAACAGGGACAGCTGTACTGTGCAATGACCGCACGGGGGGAGCAGGGGATATGGGATGGAAAGCAGGGACAGATATACTGTGCAATGACTGCACGGGGGCAGCAGGGGATATGGGACCGACAACAGGGACAGCTGTACTGTGCAATGACCGCACGGGGGGAGCAGGGGATATGGGACCGACAACAGGGACAGCTGTACTGTGCAATGACCGCACGGGGGGAGCAGGGGATATGGGACCGACAACAGGGACAGCTGTACTGTGCAATGACCGCACGGGGGGAGCAGGGGATATGGGACCGACAACAGGGACAGCTGTACTGTGCAATGACCGCACGGGGGGAGCAGGGGATATGGGACCGACAACAGGGACAGCTGTACTGTGCAATGACCGCACGGGGGGAGCAGGGGATATGGGACCGACAACAGGGACAGCTGTACTGTGCAATGACCGCACGGGGGGAGCAGGGGATATGGGACCGACAACAGGGACAGCTGTACTGTGCAATGACCGCACGGGGGGAGCAGGGGATATGGGACCGACAACAGGGACAGCTGTACTGTGCAATGACCGCACGGGGGGAGCAGGGGATATGGGACCGACAACAGGGACAGCTGTACTGTGCAATGACCGCACGGGGGGAGCAGGGGATATGGGACCGACAACAGGGACAGCTGTACTGTGCAATGACCGCACGGGGGGAGCAGGGGATATGGGACCGACAACAGGGACAGCTGTACTGTGCAATGACCGCACGGGGGGAGCAGGGGATATGGGACCGACAACAGGGACAGCTGTACTGTGCAATGACCGCACGGGGGGAGCAGGGGATATGGGACCGACAACAGGGACAGCTGTACTGTGCAATGACCGCACGGGGGGAGCAGGGGATATGGGATGGAAAGCAGGGACAGATATACTGTGCAATGACTGCACGGGGGCAGCAGGGGATATGGGACCGACAGCAGGGACAGCTGTACTGTGCAATGACCGCACGGGGGGAGCAGGGGATATGGGATGGAAAGCAGGGACAGATATACTGTGCAATGACCGCACGGGGGGAGCAGGGGATATGGGATGGAAAGCAGGGACAGATATACTGTGCAATGACTGCACGGGGGCAGCAGGGGATATGGGACCGACAACAGGGACAGTTGTACTGTGCAATGACCACACGGGAGGAGCAGGGGATATGGGACCGACAACAAGGACAGCTGTACTGTGCAATGACCGCATGGGGGCAACAGGGGTATGGGACCGACAGCAGGGACAGATATACTGTGCAATGACCGCACGGGGGGAGCAGGGGATATGGGGCGGAAAGCAGGGACAGCTATACTGTGCAATGACCGCACAGGGGGAGCAGGGGATATGGGATGGAAAGCAGGGACAGCTGTACTGTGCAATGACCGCACGGGGGCAGCAGGGGATATGGGACCGACAACAGGGACAGTTGTACTGTGCAATGACCGCACGGGAGGAGCAGGGGATATGGGACGGAAAGCAGGGACAGCTGTACTATGCAATGACCGCATGGGGGCAACAGGGGATATGGGACCGACAGCAGGGACAGATATACTGTGCAATGACCGCACGGGGGCACCAGGGGATATGGGACGGAAAGCAGGGACAGATGTACTGTGCACTGACCGCACGGGGGGAGCAGGGGATATGGGACGGAAAGCAGGGACAGCTGTACTGTGCAATGACGGCACGGGGGCAGCAGGGGCTATGGGATGGAAAGCAGGGGCAGCTATACTGGCAATGATCGCCCCCCCCAAAAAGTGTTAAAAAATTCCTCCCAGCTCCAATTCTGACGGTGTCAAGCAGTCTGAGGCACGTCTGCACATGTTAGCATATGTGCAACGTGCCTTGGGTAGCATGTGACTGGGATTCAGCCATCCCAGGCCAATGGGGGAGGCAGGAAGTGCCACAGGCCGAGGGATGTGCTAGGAGCTGCGATCGGCTGACCCCTGCTATAGACTATAGACTGTTTAGCCTGACATCAGTCCTGGGCACCGTCACCGCAGGTACTCCCCGTTTTGTAGTTGTGCACTTGAGTTTTCCTTCTTATCCTAGAGCTGAGGAGGGGAGTGCAATAAAACCCAATTTTCTCTCACTGGATATTTTTTGACAAGCCCTAAATCTGAACTGGCTCTGTCCTTTCTACAGGTATCTTGGCTGCCATTTCTAAGACCTCCCTGTACGCTGCTCGGAGAGTAGCCCAGGAGCTGCAAGAATCCACCGGACTCTATGAAACCAACGTCTGCAAATGGAAATGGAAATTTGCACGTGCATCAAGCAGAAGGAAGAAATCAATGAGGAGATCAAGGCCAATGGAGGGAGAATTAAAGAGACTGATGAGAAACCAGCTGACCTTTCAGCATGGCTGGTGAAGATGAAGGAAAAGCAGAACAAGCGGAGGAACCATGTCTGCCTCTTGGCCCTGTAGGCCGGGAAGGTGACGGTGAAGACTCTGCCTTTGGGAATTCCTGGGTCCTTTTGGAAATAATTGTGAAGTTGTGACTGGAAAATTGGGGCCAGGAGTTGTGGCAATTCTTGGTTGGAGAGGGAACAAGGGGCCTTGTTGGGAAGCTAAATGGTACTGTTTGGTTTAGGGCCGGGCCTTGTTGGGAAGCTAACTGATACCATTCGGTTTAGGGCCGGGCCTTGTTGGGAAGCTAACTGGTACCGTTCGGTTTAGGGCCGGGCCTTGTTGGGAAGCTAACTGGTACCGTTCGGTTTAGGGCCGGGCCTTGTTGGGAAGCTAACTGGTACTGTTCGGTTTAGGGCTGGGCCTTGTTGGGAAGCTAACTGATACTGTTCAGTTTAGGGCCGTCCACACAAGGCCAAAACAAAGATTTTCAGAGTTGAGTCGGGCCCAGTGTGGAAAGAAATGTGACTTGTCAGTTGGCCACATTCTGATCTCACTTTCACCAGATTTACACTGGAGTCTCTGAGATCAGTGACTGTAGTGGAGTCACTGTCCCATATGCCAGCCCACCCTCAGTAACAGCAGCCGTCTCCCCTTCAGCCTCCCACTGAGCAGAGCAAATCATCCAGAGACCAAAGTGTCTCCACTCAGGCTGCTGCAGGAGCAGGTGGGGAACTGAACATTGAAGCTGTCGATCCAAGCTGGGCTGCATTGGGGTGCAGTGTGGGACATAGCAGGAGAAGACAGGGCCAGTGCCCATTCCCCTTTTAGCTCATTCTCTAAAAGCTGAGGACGTCATGGTCACCCTGCTGTAAAATCAAGCAGGAGGTCTAATGCTTCTTCCATGGAAATCGGCAATGTTTGAGGTTCATAAGATCTCACCTCATATTTACAAAGCTCTGACGTATGTGAACTGGGCACTCCTGGAGGTGTGTTAATTTCTTCCCAGGAATTAAGATTAGTCAATCCACTGGTTAATGATTGCTAAGCGGTTTGGTCCTTGGACAAAGCGCTGGGCAAGATTAACTGGTTACAGTGAGTGAAAGTGGGAGTCAGAACACCTGAGTTCTGTTCTCAGCTCTGGGGAAAGAGTGAGGTCCAGCGGGTTAGATCAGGAGAATCTATTAAGATGAGGGGCTGTATCCTGGAAAGCAGTGACTTTCTCAAAGACTTTGGAGCCATAGAAGCCAACCGAGCATGAATTCCCAGTGCAGCGCCGTGGCTAAGAGCACTAATATATAAGCAGGGGAATACCGGAGTAGGGGGGTTGTGCTACCTCTGTATACGACATTAGTGCAGGATACGGGTCCTGTTCTGGTGTCTGCCTTTCAAAAGGGACATTTGATTAATTGGAAAGAATTCAGACAAGAGCCAGAAAAGGTCTGAAAAACCTGCCATACAGTGAGAGACCAAAGGAGTTTAATCTCTTTAACTCATGGAGGAGAAGGTTAATAGGTGATGGTCAGTAAGTACCTACGCAGAGAGAAGATTTCTGGCAGCAGAGACTCTTTAATATATCGGACAAAGGCTGCATGAGATCCAGTGGCTGGAGACTGAAGCTAGACAAATTCAGCTTAGAAATAAGGTGAACATTTGCAGGGTAATTAAGAGTCGGAACAATTTCCCTAGCGATGTGATGGATTCTTCATCACTTGGAGTCTTTACACCTAGATACCTTGGGTGTTTCAAAAGAGCTCTGCTCCAATTCACTAGGAAGTTGTTGGATTTGAACACGGGCTGAGATTCCCTGGCCTGTGCCATGCGGGAGGTCAGAGGAGATGAACATTACGATCTCTTGCGGACTTAAACAACTATGAATTCAGGAATCCGGGCTCTATCCCCTACCCCTTTTCACTGTCAACCAGCTGACCATGTAATAGGACACTGAGAGAGAGGGGAAGGTGTGTGGAAAGTGTGAATATGCAAAGTCATCTCATAGGACATGGGTTGCAAGCACATAACTTTTGCTTCTTCAAGTGGCTCTGCACATTCCCACTTGTGGGTATTTTGACCCCGCAGTGCTGAACAACCTTACAGGGAGGACTGGAGTCCTAATCCAAGTAGGACCGTAACCCTGCTCTGTCACATTTGGCATCCATTCCAGAAGCAAGATCCAGCTTGTGACGTCTAGTCACTGTGTGCTCTCATGTCCATGTAGCAGCCTTGCAAATTTTCCTAACAGCAAGTTTCAGTGAAGCAAAAGATGTTGCTTATATGGCTCTAGTCAAATGAGACCACACAGCCGGCAGGGCTAACTCGTAACACTGCACTGTGCTTCATTTAACCCACCTAGAAATAATCTGCCCAGGCACATTATGACCCCTATGATTTTAAGCATAAGACAAAATGTCTAGATGACTTCCTAAAACTTCTAGTTCTATCTAAGTAGCAAGCGAGAGCTGCCTAGCGTCTAAAGACTCCTCTTTATTAACATGAAGTTTCAGAAAGAAAGCCAATAATTTAATTGTCTGATTGCTATGGAACTTGGACACTATTTTATTCGTTCATATTTACTTGTTCATATTCCGACCTATTCACGATGACTCAAGAAACTCCCTGACAGGAGGACTGTCTGGCTATGTAGATCAGGGATAATAGATCATACGGATCACAAGGATCATAGATCAAATTATGGGATCAGGTCCAAGAGCCACCTTATCTCTGTGAACCTTCATAAACAGCAGGTCAGCCATCAGTGCACACAGTTCACCAACTCTTCCAGCTGATCTAATCGCAGTAAGGAACACTGCTTTAGTTAATACATAAATAAGATAAAGAACAATCTGCCATGGATTCAAAGGGGGATCACATAAATCTAGATAAGCATGCAACCGGATCTCTTAGAGGATACATGTTGGATAACCCTCCATAAACCTTTGAACAGTAGCATATACAAACACTGCTATGCCATTGACCAAAACATGGTAAGCTGAAATAGCAGCCAGAAGAACTTTTACAGAAGAATTAGACAATTCTGTAGACTTTAAATATATTAAATATTCCAAAATACAGGCTATGGAAGCTGTCCTGGGAGAGTTAGATTTTTAGACTTAAGCAGAACATTCTGCACAAATGAAGAACATGACTGTGCAAGTCTGCTCAATGTCAATGACCCAAGCTATCTGATGAAGCCACTGCAGATCTGGATGAAGAACCTTGCTTTGTTGCTGTGACAAAATATTTGGAGAGACAAGGTGGGGGAGGTGATATCTTTTACTGAACCAACTGCCGTTGGGGAAAGAGACAAGCTTTCGAGCTACACAGAGGAACACGCGTGTCCCATCCATCGGACATCTGAAGTCAGTCTGCGTACCACGGCTATCTCGACCAAGTTGGAACAATTGATATAATTTTAGCCTTGTCCTGACAAATCTTCTTTACTACTTACTGAATCAATGGAAATGGGGTGGGGGGGGCAAGCATACAGCAGGTCTTTTCCTCTTTGTAGAAGGAGCGTCTACATTGACAGTCCCTCCCAGCTCTCGAATAGAAAAGGAGACACTTTTTGTTGATTTCCATTGCAAACAGGTTTACATGGGGTTGACCCCACTGGGAATAGCTGTCTTGAACTACCTGATCCTTCAGAGACCACTCATGAATTTGAGAATTGTCCCCACTGAAATGATCTGCCAGCACATGGGTTTCCCCTGCTAAATGCAGGATCCACTGGATAGATCCCATGAAGAATGCACCAATCCCATAACTTGCCCACTTCAGCACATAACTGGAGCGAGTGAGCTCCACCTTGTTTGTTCACGTGATGAGAGCAGTTGAATTGTCCATTACCACCTTCCCTTGTACATGTTAGAGAAACGCTCTGAGACCCAAACAAGTGGCTCTTAATTCCAACACATTGTTGTGCATTTTCTTGCAAAGTCGTGACCCTAGATTACACACTGAACAAAATGGACTTCCGTCCAGGGTAGGAAGTGTTTTACATTATCCTCACCAATGGCAAAGGCAGATCGAACAGAACACTCCTGAGAACACTTGACCTGTTCATCCACCATCTCAGGGAACCCAGAACATCCAGAGTCATGGTGACGTACACATGAGGGCTGTCCTCACTGGGCGTGTAAACTCCAGACATCCAATGCTGTGTGGGCTGCATTTGTGAAATCACTTCTAGTTTTAACTTGTCCGCTGGATGAAAAACCCTCCCTGCTATTGAGTCCAGTATGCAACCTATCAAGGGAATTCTCTGAGATGGGCAGAGATCTGAGTTCTTGACCGCGATGTGAGAAGTGGAGTAACAGACACTTGTGTGTAGCTGCTTTCAGCAGCTAATCATCCAAATAAGAGAAACAGAAATACCCGGCTACCACAGAAAGGCACTCTGGTGCAGTTAGGCTGACCAGGAGCATCTTGTACTGGAAATAGCCACCCTGACATCATGACATATAGTGTTTCTATGACTATGCTGGACAGCAATATGAAAATATGTATCCTTTAAATCGAGAGTGGTGCAATCCATACCTGTACGCAAGGAATATATACAGGCGAGCGTTCCCAGACTGGGATTTTTGGATGTAACTGTTCAAATTCGTTAAAGCTAAAATTGGACACAATCCCTCCTCTTTTTTCTGTATCAGAAAATATCTTGAATAAAACTCCTGACTCCAAGATGTTTGGTTATCTCCTAGAAAGCTCCTACTTGGAGCAAATTGTGAACTTCCATAAATAAAATAACCTCATGAGAAGGGTCCCTGAAAGGGGAAGGGTAGGGAGAATTGGAAGGGGCCAGTTTTTCAAACTGAATAGCGTAGCCTTTTTCTATCATTTCTACTATCCAAACATCCAAGGGACTCGACCTCCACTTGTTGATAAATTGGGCTAGCCAGTCTCCAAATAGCAAAGGACTGATGCTTGCTGATCTCAGATCTGAGGCCTGGGATTAGCTGAAGATGAAGAGGGAGCTGGTTGTCTCATCCAGACCTGACAGACCTCTTCCTATCCTGAGTCTGAAATGACAATGGAGGTTGCTAATGCCTCTGGCTACAGGAAAAATAAGAAGACGAGGATCGTGGGAAATACTGTCTCTAGTATCTAAAATATGGAGTGGGAGGTCGCTTTTTGGTGGAGGGTTACAGACCCAGAGAGCAAGTAGTAGGTCTAGTTTCCTTCAGTTTTTACAAGAGCTTGTCCGTTTTGGTGCTGAAAAGACCGTCCCCTTCAAAGGGGAGGTCTTCTACCTTAACGTCAGCGGTCACAGCCAAGGAAGGTGACTGGGGTCAAATGTGCCTCCTCAAAGAGGCTCTTAACGCCAGAGCTTTGGCTGAAGAGTCTGGAGCATCGAATGATGCCATGCAGGCAGGCTGTGCCCCATTCTGTCAGTCTGTCGGAAGAGCACGGGGCAGTTTTCTTTTTTCCTCTGGCAGTTCTTGCACAAAACAAGCCATTTCTCCCTGCCACCCCCGAGGTGGATATGGTAGAGGGCCATCACGGCCTTGAAGTTAGCCACTCTGATTCCCAGAGAAGAGGACAAGAAAACCTCTCTCCCAAGTGCATCCATCTTCCTGTCCTCTCTATCCACAGGAGCAGAGTGACCTTGCCCAGAACTGAACTGTTTGCCGCAGCAGCGAACTTGGTACAGGATGGGTGTGGAAATGAGAGAAACTTTCCCGAGGAACCTGATA
This sequence comes from Chelonoidis abingdonii, assembly GCF_003597395.2. Taxonomy (NCBI): domain Eukaryota; kingdom Metazoa; phylum Chordata; order Testudines; family Testudinidae; genus Chelonoidis; species Chelonoidis abingdonii. Next base: position 2,431,323 of record NC_133780.1, on the reverse strand, counting down.
CTGTTTGTCCGCTTTCTTAGAAACAGGCCAATGGAAGGAGGCTTAACAGGAACAAACTTCCTATTCATGCAGGTAGCTCGAAGAATGTTCAATGTCAAGTGGGAGGTTTCCTCCACAGCCACCGAAGGTGAGTTTGATGTGACCACCATGCGATCCGCAAGGGCCCAGAACAGCAGAGCACCCTCAGAAGAGGGGGATGCTGAAGTCACACCTACGTGCTCGTAAGTTGACAAATCCAGGTCCTGTTCCAAAAGGAGAACCATCTCTTCCTCTTCTTCTGAAAGCGTCCCACAGATACAGGGGAACTGGACCGGAGGATTGTTCAGGCACCAGATCCTCAACAGAGCAAACTTCATCTCTCCATCAATGAGAAACAAAATCCCCATGCCTCAGAACGCCTGGAGCTGAGAAGCTGGGCAAGGGAGATAAATATTCAGTTCTCAGGGTTGACACAGACTCTGAAATAAATGCCCCTTTGCGGACAGGTTTGGAGCATTACACTTCAGTTACACACTTATGAATTTTGAGAGTCTTGCACTTCTTTAATATTTGTCTAGCAGAATCTGAGGGGCTCTTTCCTTCTTTCTCCCCCACCCACACCATAAACCAGAATGCTGCCCCCTCCCATGATCTCGGCATGCCATGGATGGTCTTCGCAACCCACCTCTGACCACACCTATCGCCCCTTCAGGGTTGAACAGCCAAACCTCATACGGTGACTGGACTGTTTGAGGAGGCAGAACCTGTAACTTAGACTGTAAACTCTTTGGGACAGGGACCGTCTCTCCGTTCTGTGTTTGTACACCACCTAGCACAGTGAGGTCCTGGTCTGCAAATGGGCCCTCATTAGTGCCACTGCATTACAAATAATTAAATAATGTTATGTGTTCCTGGGTCCAATCACCAGCTCTGGGAGGGGAGTCTAGTGGGTAAGAATGGCAGGGGGAGGGGACTGGAAATCAGGAATTCTAGATTTTCTTCCTTTTTCTTGAAGGGGAGTAGAATCTAGTGGGTTAGAGCGGGGGGGAGGCTAGGAGTCAGGACTCCTGGTTTCTGTCCCTGGCTCTGGGAGAGGAGTGGGGTGTAGTGGTTAGAGCAGGGGGTCTGGGAATCAGGACTCCTGGGTTCTATCCCTGGTTGTGGGAGAAGAGGGGCATCTAGTGGACTAGAGTGGGGGTGAGGGCGTGGAAGCCAGGAAGCCCAAGTTCTCTTTCCAGCTCTGAGAGGAGAGCATGAAGAAGGGGGTGCTGAATACTGGTCACTTACCCAGCATGGGTGCAGAAGGAAATGGTAGTTTGCAATATGGGGCAATGCTGGGTCAGTGTCACTGGCCTGACACCGTGGCCAGTTTCACTAGCTTGGCCAGCTACCTCAGGAAAGGGTTACAGACCCAGAGCAGGACCAGTGGTGTTTGCCAAACCGAGTAGGAGAGGCCCGGCGAAGAGGGACATATGGCCAGCCTGGGGAAATATGGAGTCACGCCCAGGATGTAACTCCAATTGCAGCAGCTGTTACTCTCTGGAACCATATGGAAGGGGAAGGACTGTCAGTGGTGGGGGTGGAAAACTAGAAATGGGGAAGTCTTGTCTAGAGATCAGCGCAGGCAGCACAATAGAAGGGTTCAGGGCTCAGAACTCCTGGGTTCCGTGAAGGAGAAGCCTGTGCCCTGCTGGAACTGCATTTTAGGGTGGCAGGAAGGAACCACCCCAGCTGGAATTCACCCAGGGATGTGGACGGTTCGCACCCAGGTGCTGGACAGGCGATCAAAGGTGTTTCCCTACCTGTGAGCTCATTGGACGCTGGGATTTCATGCAGAGTCGCTAACACACCACCAGGCAGTGCCCTGCCTCAACAGAGCCTGTATAAATACCCCACGACGAGGCACTGGGTTCAGTTACCGAAGGGACGAGGTCGACGTGAACAGAAAGGTAAGAGGGGGGAAGTTATTTGAAGGTCTTTATGGTGGGGACTTGTCTTTTTGTTCTGTGTTTGTACCGTGCCTTCCACAAGGGGTCCTGGTCTGTAACCGGGCACCACGTAACGCCAATGAATAAACAACAATATTTCGATGCACTTTTGTGGCGGGACCATGGAGAGCTCAGGGAAGAGCTCCACTAATGCGTGGAGGCATTGTGCAAGGCAGGCTGGCGACAGAGAGAGACCAGAATCTGTGGACCATAGGTCCAATCCAGGGTAGCAGAGATGGGGGCAGACACCAGGCTAGCTGGACCCACTGCTCTGATCCGCGGCAGCACGGGTTCATAGAATCATAGAATCTCAGGGTTGGAAGGGACCTCAGGAGGTTCTAGTCCAACCCCCTGTTCAAAGCAGGACCAATCCCCAGCTAAACCATCCCAGCCAGGGCTTTGTCAAGCCTGACCTTAAAAACCTCTAAGGAAGGAGATTCCACCACCTCCCTGGGTAACCCATTCCAGTGCTTCACCACCCTCCGAGTGAAATAGTGTTTCCTAATATCCAACCTAGACCTCCCCCACTGCAACTTGAGACCATTGCTCCTCGTTCTGTCAAGGGTTGGAGGATACAGGACTGGTGGGTTCATAGCAGGCTATAAGTGGTCTGATCTGGGGCAGGAATGCAGCGAGAACAGCTGGCTAGACAGAACAAGCCTCATTCAGGATGATGAATTCAATTGTCACATTCTCATTTCAGTTATAATATTGCAAACCCAGAGCAGATCCACTGAAGTCAAGGGGGTGAGTCTGGATTTATTCCGGCAGCTCTAAGATCTGAATCTGGCCCTGACTTCATTGGTGACAGTGGAGTCACTCCAGATTTAGACCAGAGCACTGAGATCAGAATCCCACCTTGACTCCATTGACCCCTCTGGATTTACATCAGGGTCACTGAGACCCCATTGACTTTGGTGGAGCTCCATGGACTCACACTAGCTGGAGAGCTAGTTTTCAGAAGTGCTGAACACCCACAGCGGCTCTGCACTTCCTGCTTTTCCAGCACTTGATTTGTGGCACTGAAACACCCAGGTGCAGGAAGGGCACAACAGAGATAAGGAACTAATTCCCTTCACAATACTTTTCTGTGTGGGAATTCAGACTTAGCTGTGGAGAGGCGGCCATTGCTGCATGATGCATGGGTCTGGTGGTCTGCGAACCAAGGGGGAGAAAATAAGTTCTCTGTCTCTTATCTGTGGTATTGAACGTTCTCTCTTTCATGCAGATCATATGTCCCTGTCTCCGGCTCGCTCAACATGGCTCTTTTGACCCGTGCCCAACAAAGTATGATCGCGAGGGGGATGAAGTCTCTGGTGTCTCTGGCCAACAATCTGAGTGTTTCCAATAAAACCCCAGATGTTCACAAGGAGATACGAGAAGATGCCCATCACGCTTGCGAGGAAATTACAGAGGTGGTGGAGCAGCTGGAAAAACAGCTGCTTGCCATCGATGACCAGACCGTGGACCTGATTGACAAAAAATCACGGCTGAACAATAAATTGAATGAAAGAAAATTAAGCCAGGATCTATTACAAATCCAGCTGAAATACAGTGAGAAAACCAATGCCTGTGCCCAAGAAATGCAGAAGACGGCAGAGAAGCACCTGGGAGAGCTCAAGGAGATGCAGAAGAAGCTGAGACAAGAGGAGAAGTGGCATAAAATTGCAAGGAATATCGCCCTGCTGTTCATGCCTCTTTCCACTCTCATAGGTAGGTATCGACCAAGACCGCTTCATCACACAGGGTGCAGCAGGTCATCGGTGCTTTCTCATGTGCTTGCTAGAAAGTCAGCTCAGAGGCAACTACAGCCCACTGGTAAGAGGGAACTCTCTGGCTCAGGGGGCAGGGAATAGGACATGGCCTCTTAGCTCTTTGGGGTGCAACTCTGCACTTGTCACTCCCCCTCTTCATTCGTAGAGACTGAGCTCTTCGCAGTCTGCTAGAGGGGACCCCTGCAGATCCATTAGAAGGCAAGTTGATGGAGGGGTTTTGTGTGGGGAATGGGGGCAGGGCTGGCCGTGCTCTGATGTGTGGGGGGGGGACACACAGAGGGCATCAGCTTTCACTGCGGAGATTGAACTCATGACTCTGGATCAAACACCACGAGCTGCCTGAGCTAAGAGACACAGCTCCGTCAGTCGCAGCTAGAGCAGGTTGGAATTTGTTTTCCCTTGTGCAAATGTCAAACTAAATAGCAAAACAGTTGTTTTTGTCCAAATTTTCCAGAGAAATTTTTGATTTTTCAGCAAAAAAATCAAACACTGATAACTGAAGTAATTCAATTGTGAAATAGCACAGCAGTGCTTCATGGGAGTTGTTGTTCAGGTGCCTTATGCTCTCATTCACCTCTATAGACTGTACTCACCAGTCAGATCACATTTCCCATGATGCACCACCAAGTGTGGCCCATAGAAATGAATGGACACACAAGGCACAAACTACAACTCCCATGAGGCAACTCAACTTCCATTTTCGGTCAAAATATTTCAGTTTTTGACTGAAATATTTTGAGAAGAGGATGAGATTTTCTGTGGAAAGCAGAGCCTTTAAGAAAAAATAATTTAGATAAAAACCCAATTTTCTCTCATAAATGAACCTTTTTTGACCAGCCTTATATGTGATCTGTAAGAATGGCCCTTTCGTTTCAGCTGGGATTGTGACTGCCATTTTCCAGACCTCTCTGTACATGGCTCAGAGAGCAGCCCAGGAGCTGCAAGGAGCCATCAGCCTCTATGAAACTAAACTCTCGGAATACAAACAAAATATCTGCAAATGCACCATTGAGAAAGAAGAAATTGAGTTGAAGATTGAGGCCAATAAGAAGAGAATTGACGAGATCAATCAGGAACATTCAGCAGCACGAAGGAAGGATGATCAGAAGCCGGTGAGGAAACTTGTCAACTTCCTGGATCGGCTGGCGCGCCAGGTCAAGATAGTCAAGTCAAAGGTGCAGCATGACTATGACTATGAAAATGCCTGGGAACCTTTGGAAACGATTGCAGAGATGTGGCGGGACAAAGACGGCCAAGAGGTGTTGAACTTCCTGGATCAAGAGGAAATAAGTGCCCTTGTCTGGAACCTAAAGGACATCACTGAGTCAAGAGCTGACAATGAAGCCTAGACGAAGGGTTGTTTAGAACTGAGCTGGGCCCAGTGCAGAGGAGAATGTGATGTGTTAATGGGTCTGATTCTGATCCCACTTATACCGGGTTTACAATGAGGCCACAGAGATCAGAATCCAGCCTTGACTCCATTAACTTCAGTGGGGTCACTCTGGATTTACACTGGGGTACCAGATCAGAATTAAGTTCCAACCTCAGTGACTCCAGATTTATACTAGGGTAAACTGGAAAACAGATATGTAGTGGAAAGATGTCTCATCTGGTCAGTGTGTGGCCCACTAAAGCCACATAATATGTCACAACCTTTGCACCTGGCTCAGGAAATGCTAAACATACCTACAAAATATTGGGTGAATCGGGGCTCCAGGGAAGTCAATGAGTTTTTCCCATTGTTTGCAGTGGGAAAAGATTTCACACATCATGCTGGAGATTTGGTTAAGGTCAACAGAACTGCAGCTGAAGCACTCTCAGCTTTTATTGTGGGGCAGGAGCAGCATCTTTAACTAAGAAAGCTTTTCTCTGAGGTGTTAGTAGGCATTTGAGTTAAATATAAGGGCTGTCATAATTAAGAGTTTTGAATAAAAATTCCTTTATATCCCTATGAGCTGGGTATCACTTGCATGGCTCTCTGTGATGATACAATGCTGCCATTTCTCCATTCAGCCATAGTCTCCCAGGGAAAACAGGATAGTTAATAACTGGAAGAATATATAAAATAATAGCTTGTTAAGTTTGCGTTAACACACAACTTGGGGGAATGGTTATTAATGATGAGGGCAGGGCAGTTCTTCAGACAGGTCTGGATCACATGGTAAGCTTGGTTCACTTTTTAACGCAGTGTTTTAATTAGACTGTGGAACTCATGGTCACAGGAAATCACTGAGGCCAAAAATTAGGAAGTTTATATGGAGAACAAGAACATCTTGAGTTATCATAACAATGATAACACAATTTTGTGGCAGGGATATTAGACCTCAGGCTTCTGGGTTTAAACCGCTCTCTAACTATCTGAGATCAGGATGAGATCTAATATAGCAGGTGGGAGTCTGGATTGCAGTTCTATTCCCAACCCTAAGTCAGGACTCCTGGGTTCTGGTCCCTGCTGTGGGAGAGAAGTAGGGTCCAGTCGTTAGAGTAGTGGAGGGCACTGGTTATCAGTTCTCCTAGGCTCTATTTCCACCTGTGCCTTTGGATGGTTTCCTGACTTAGGAGAATCTATTTGAAGGGGAATTTTCAGCAGGGATGCGATGAGTGATCTGTGCCAGAACAGAGCCCCCTCTTTATCCTTTGTGGGTTTGCGATCAGGTTTCTTTATCGCCACCCAGGATCTGGAAGGGAAGTCAGACACACACCCCTCAGCAGCGCCCACTGCAGCACGTCTGTCTTTCTCTGCCTGGATATTGACACTGGCCTCAGCACGTTCAGTAAGAGGAAGTCTGGAGAGCAAGTGGCATCCTCACACCTGGATGCGTACAGCTCCCTTTTTTGGGCCATTCATCCTCTGCAGGGCATGGCCAAGGACTTTATACCACCAGGTTGTAAAATTAAACAGGAGATTTACAGCTTCTTCCTTGCAGCAGTGCAGGATTTGATGTTCCCTGGGAGCTCACCATGAGATGTGTCCCCAAGAAGCAAAGAGCAAAAAGAAAATGGGTAAACCAGCTAGCTGTGCAGCCTGGGTCCCCAAGCTGATGCTGGAATTGACAGGAAACCCCGCCTCCATGGCTCTGAGAAATCTTTGTTCCCTTGCAAACCTGTGTGCCAACACAAAACACTATATTTTCTTAAACTCTCATTTATGATCCTTGCTGATTGGCCAAAGTGCACTGCAAAACACAGAGATGTTTGCAGTGCTTGGTCTGAAGCCAGCTGGGTGAAAAGGGGTTAGCACTGCTGTGATGTAGCTACCGATGCCTTGTAGAATCCATGCATCCAAAATACATTTTTAAGGCTGTTTCTCTTTCTGAATCTGCCGCTACAGTAAAAAGGCTTGCCATGCAATGTGTTTGCCTTTTTAACCCCCGTGGTGCTGACATCCTGAGCAGGGGGTGCGCTGCAGTTGACCAGGAGAAGGAGCATGGAACGAGGAGTGGGGGCGGTGGCACGCTTTGTCCATAGTCATGGGATTTGATACTTCCAGAAAATAAACCTTTTTGAGATTAAAGTTTCCAACATGGACACCAGGAGGAAGAAGGAATTAAAGCCAAGCAACTGGTTGCCTTAGGATGCTGCAGAAAGACAGATATGTTCAGCCTTTCACATAGCAACATACACCAAATATGGCAGCTCCCAGCCAGTACCTGGAGTTGTTTAAATTCCCCTATACAGAGAGGACCCTGAGATTTTTATGTAATTCCACAAATATTACTTGGTGGTTGAGATCCCCTCTGCAGAACCATCAGGCTGGCTCTCCACCTAGGTATTGTGGTCATCTTTGGTGTTTCTCTGGCTCATTGTTAGGTGTGTCAAAGATATTTTGGCTGTCTGGGGTTCTCAGTTGACTAGGTGCTTTCCAAATTGTATCTAACGTAGTGGGCTTCTACAGTGGCTTCCCTGGCAAAAATCTGGTTCAGCTCCTTATTGTAAGCACAAGCACAGGGAATATTACCTGAGATCTTGTTTTTGTCCATTCTGGTTTTTTGTCCTCATCAAGAAATCATTGCTCTGACAATACCAAGATGTTACCATAGCTGAAGAGGAACTTGTAAGAAAATGTGGAAGAGCACTTGGAGTGTTATATGGAAGGAGGAATCTTGGAAGCCATCAAGCAGGTATTTCCTGAGCAACGAAAAACATTTCTCATGCTTGAGAGAGGTTCAATAACACAAGAAGCAAAATCAGTGCAATGATCTCCTGGTGAGGACATCTGTGAGGACTGAGCCACAGATCTCTGCATAGGAGCTCACTAATTTACAATTGTGAGATTTTAGTTGCTGATTTTAAGTCTAAGCAGGATAATTTTTATGATCTAGTCTAGTCTCCTGCATAACACAAGCCGGAGAATTTCAGCCCCTGACCCCTGCATCAAGTCTAATGAGGTGTGGGTAAACTAGACTGTATCTTTTAGAAAGACATCCAATCTCATTCTGAAGACTCCAGGTGATGGAGAATCCACCACATCCCTAGTTCTGATCGTTAAGTGCCCTCCCTGTTAAAAAGTTCACCCTTATTATAAATTTAAATTTGTCTAGCTTCAGTTTCCAGCCTTAGGATCTTGTTCTGCATTTGTCTGCTAAATTAAAGAACAATTTAGTACCAAAAATCTTTTCCTCGCATGGGTGCTTGTAGACCACGATCAAGTCACCTCTTGACTTTCTCTTCAAGCTGTTTAAGACTCTCATTGTATTGCAGGTTTCAGAGTAGCAGCCGTGTTAGTCTGTATCTGCAAAAAGAACAGGAGTACTTGTGCCACCTAATTTGTTCGTCTCTAAGGTGCCACAAGTACTCCTATTGTATTGCAGGTTTTCCATATCTCGGTTTACTCTTCTGTAGCTCTTTTCTGAACCATTTCCAATTTTTCAACATCCCTTCAGAAGTGTAACTCCAGAACTAGACACAGTATCCAGTAATGGTCTCACTAATGCCATATACAGAGGTAACAACACCTTCCTTCTTCTACTTGGCATTCTCTTGCTTATACCCCCGAGTATAGTGTTCATCATCGTAGCTATAGCATTCCATTGGGAGTTCATGTTCAGTTGCTTGTCCACCAGGAGACAGTAAATATAATGCCACTATGTAAATCCATGGTGCACCCACACCTTTAATGCTGTGATGATGAAGGGTGTGGAATGCCTTCCATACAAGGAGAGACTAAAAAGTTTAGGCCTGTTCAGCTTAGAAAAGGGATGACTGGGGGGGATATGATCGAGGTCTATACAATCGTGAATGGTGCGGGAAAAGTGACTACACAAGTGTTATTTACCCTTTCTCACAATACAACAACTAGGGCTTAGCCAATGAAATTAAGAGGCAGCAGGTTTCATACAAACAAGAGGAAGTATTTCATCATACGATGCACAATTAACCCATGTGGAAGCCGTTGCCAGGTGATGTTGAGATGGCCAGAAGTACAAGTGGGTTCATAAAAGAAATACATACGTTCATGGAAGATAGGTCCATCAATGACTATTGGCCAAGATGCAACCCCATGCTTGGGTGACCCTAAACTTCTGACTGCTAGAAGCTGGGAGGGGGCGACAGGGGTGAATTACTCCAGTTGGCATGCTTCATACCCAATGTGGCAGCTCTTATGTTCTTGTGACCCCTAAGTCCTTTCCATGGTTCACTACATTCTGGGATACCAGCCCTCTATCCTGTAAGCATGGTCTGCTTTCTTGGTCCCTAGATGTGTGACCTTGAATTTGCATTTGACTGTATTAAAGCATACAATTTAATTGTGTCCTGTTGAACAAGCAATCCATATCAGAGGCCTGGTACACACACCGATGGTTAAAATCCCACATGAAAAAAATGATGACCTTTTCTGGGGGTAATTTGAAGGTCTAAGGCCAACATTAGAATCTGTGCTGAGTGTCCCAGAGAACACATCTATGAAATTTGAAAATTCTAGCTCCAGTGGGAACATGGCAATCAGTGGTTCGTCCCTGCACAAACGTCTGTATCATATTTATTAATCCAAAGCCTGGTGAATATTGTCCTAGCAATAGAATGAATGAAGCTTTAAGCTGTAGAGACTTGGAGAGTAGAAAAGGGAAATGGGAAAAGAGAACTTCATTGTACTATAGACTCAGAAATGTTTAAGGTCAGAAGAGACCACTGTTGTCATCTTCTGAGCTTCTGCAGGACACAGGCCATAGGACTTCCCTGAATTAACTCCTGCTTCAAGTCCAATAGCTGTGGTTGAACTACAGCAAATCTTTCAGAAAAACCTCCAGTCTTAATTTAAAAATGCCAGTGACAGAGAATCCACCACAACCCTTGGTATTGGTAAGCTGTATCAGTAGTTAATTACCCTCTCTCTTTTTTTTTTTTTTTAACTTTATTTCTGATCAACATTTGTCTAGCTTCAACTTCCAGACATTGGATCTTCTTAGACCTTTGTCTGCTAACCCAAAGAACCTTCTATGATCAAATTTCTATTTCCCAGGTAGGTACTTATAGACTGATCAATTCACCACTTAACCTTCTCTTTGTTAAGCTAAGTAGATCGAACTCCTTGCATCTCTCACTATGAAGCAGGTTTTCTAATAATTCTTGTGGCTCTTCTCCGAACTCATCCAAAACATCCTTCTTGAACTGTGGGCACCAGAACAGTTCACGGTATTCCATCAGTGGTCACCCCAGGACCAAATACAGAGGTAATACAACCTCCCTTCTGTTACTCCAGATTCCGCTGTTAGTATATCCAAGGATCACATTAGCGCTTTTGGCCAGAGCGTTGCACTGATAGTTCATGTTCAGCTGATTATCCATCACAATGACCCTCAAGTATTTTTCAGTCACTGCTTCTCAGATATATGACCTTGCATTTGCCTGTATAAAAATGTATATTGTTTGCTTGTGTGCAGCTTACCAAGCAATCCAGATCACTCTGTATCAGTGATCTTCCCTCTTTATTATTTACCACCAGTGCTAGCCTTAGGGGTGGGCCACCTGGGCCGCTGCCCAGGGATGCTGGTGGTCAAGGGGGTGCTGTGTGGCAGCACAGAGGCGCATGCTGCTGTTGTAGAATCAGAAATGGCTCCCGGCTGGTAGGGGAGCACCGTGTGGGAGAGGGGGGATGCCCAGATTTCCCCCCGGCAGAGGAACATGGAGAAGGGGGCAAGTGGTGACACACAGATATTGCTCACCTTGCCCCCAACCCCCTATGTTCCTCTGTGCCCCTAGGGGGCTGTGAGAGGTGCAGCAAGAAACAACAGCAAGCGCTTCATGCATCCAGGTCACTTTCTGCCCTGGGCTGCGCTGTGAGGTCAGCATCAGGAACTGCTGCTGTCCTGCCCTCCCCTTATGCAGCACAGGTGAGGAAAGTGACCTGGATACAGGGAGCCCTGACGGCGCTCCTTGCTACCCCCTCACAGCCCCCTAAGGATGAACAAAGGAGCAGCATTTGAGCGGGGGAGCAGCAGCAGTGCCAGGTGCTCAGTGCATCCAGGTCAGTTTCCCCACAAGGGCACAGGAGTGGGAGTGTAGGAGTTGGGGCAAATGGGGCACAGTGCAAGAATTAGGGGTGCGGAAGGGAGGTGCAGGGTTGGGGTGAAGGGGGAGTGCAGGAGTTAGGGGAGCAGGGGTAGGGGTTGAGGTGCAATTTGTGTGTGTGCAAGTGTTAGAGATAGAGGAGGGGGCAGAGGTTGGGGCAAAGGGGGCACAGTGCAGGAGTTGGGGCAAAGAGGGAGTGGGGAGTCTGGGGAGCTCATGGGGGCCAGGGCAATGGAGGGGGAGGCACCGAAACCCCAGGGACCAGAGCACCAAAATACAAGTTCACCCAGTGTCATTTTCCCTAAGGCTGGTCTTGTTTACCACTCCCCAATCTTTGTGTCATCTGCAGATTTTATCAATAATTATTTTATGTTTTCTTCCATAAAAATATTAAATAGTGTAGGGCCAAGAACTATTCCCTGCGGACCCTCACTAGAAACACGCCTGCTTGGTGATGATTCCCTGTTTACAATTACAGTTTGAGCCCTATCAGTTAGCCGGTTTGTAATCCATTGAGTGTGTGTCTTGCTGATTTTGTATCATTCTAGTTTCTTAAGAAAATGTCTTGTGGTACAAAGTCATAAAGACGTCTAAGTATTACATCAGCGGTATTACATTTATCACCTGTAACCTTGTTGTAATCACTCTATCACTTTACGGGCTCCCATATTCAGTCACAATAGGCTGAGATTCCCACAAGGTCATTTGCATGCACACTATAATACCCAGAGGTCCTGTTTTACGAGCAACTCACCAGAATCTGAAGACCAGGTCTGACGCCAAGAGGCATCGCAAGACGAGGAAAAGCCAGGCAACTTCTACTCCACAGAAGAGTGAGTCACTCCTGCTGGTGGGTTTTGGTAAAAAACTTTTGAGTTATACTTATTATTAATTATGTTCACTACAGTAGTGCCTAAGGACCAACCAAGAATGTGGTCCCATTGTGTTAGATGCTATACACACACACACACACACACACAGGCAGACACGCACACACACACACACACACACACACACACACACACAGGCAGACAGTCCCTGCCCTGAAGAGCTGACAGTCTCAGTAGATCAGACAAACCCACGGTGTGGGAAGGCGTGGAACACACAGGCAGAGTGATCAGTGTAATAGCAGCCGTGTTAGTGCCATGATTTTTAGGGGTTAGGTTTTGTTAGCAAGGGATCCAATAAAGGTGAAGGGAGAGGGGAGATGGGTCAGTCCTGGGTCCGGTATTATTCACTATTTTAATGAATGACTTGGATAATGGATTGGAGAGCATGCTTATCAAATTTGTGGATGACACCACAGTGGGAGGGGTTGCAAGCACTTTGGAGGACAGGATTAGAATTCAAAATGACCCGGACAAATTGCAGAATTGGTCTGAAATCAACAAGATGAAAGCGAGTAACAACAAGTGCAAAGTACTTCACTTAGGAAGGAAAAAAATCAAATACGCAACTACAAAATGAGGAATAACTGACTAGGTGGTCGTACTGCTGAAAAGGATCCGGGGGGTTATAGTGGATCACAGATTGAATATGAGTCGAGAATGTGATGCAGCTGCAAAAAAGGCTGGTATCATTCTGAGGTGCATTCTGGAGTGTCATATTTAAGGCATGGGAGGTCATCGTCCTGCTCTTCTCAGCACTGGTGAGGTCTCAGCTGGAGTGCTGTGTCCAGTTCTGGGTGCCACAGTTTCACAAAGCTGTGGGCAATTTGGAAAGAGTCAAGAGGGGAGCAACAAAAATGATCAGAAAGTTAGAAAACCTGACCTGTGAGTCTAGGTTAAAAAAACTGGCCCTGTGTAGTCTTGAGAGAGACCGAGGCAGGACCTGATGATAACAGTTTTAGGATGCATCAGGCGAGGTATTTCCAGTAGAGATAAGGAGGTGTTAGTACCGTTATACAAGGCACTGGTGAGCCCTCATCTGGAATACTGTGTGCAGTTCTGGTCTCCCATGTTTA
>NC_133780.1:2347237-2417363 GCF_003597395.2 Chelonoidis abingdonii | reverse complement strand
TCAAACCACAATTTGAATACTTCAATAACTCAGACATAGGTTAGGGGTTTGTTATAGAAGGGGATGGTCAGGATTCTGTGGCCTGCGTTGTGCAGGAGGTCAGACTAGATGATCATATTGGTCCCTTCTGACCTTAAAGTCTATGAGTCTATAACAGCAGGGTTTTGTCTAAGTTAGCCAGTGGGAGGCACTGACCAGAGAGGTGTGTCCTAAACCCCCCTCTCTCAGATTTTAGTGCCTACGTCTGGGCTTCAGGGAGGCACTATAGGTGGCTGCCTCACTCCAAACCAAATGGCTGCGGGAGCAGAGGGAGGAGGTTGCGGCTTCCCTTGAGCCCAGTGGTTATGGTCCTCACCTGCAATATGGGAAACCCCCATTCAGTTCCCCTTCTCCCTACCCAGTGAGGAAAAGGGATTTCCCACCTCCCAGGTGTCCGCTCTAGCCGCCGAATTACAGTCCTTCTCACTCTCTCTGGTCCAATTAATATTAATTAAAGTGGAATGGCTGCCGCAAGTGAAACTCTCAACAGACCATCCCAGAGCCTGTGCTTTGGATGTGGAAGTCTGGCCAGGGTCATCCAGGATATTTGTAGCAAAGCAAGGAATTGCACCCAGGTTTCCAACAGCCCTGGCAATGGCCCCCATCGCTGGACCACCCATGTAAGTACTAAGCAGCATTGCCCCCTTTTGACCCAGGTGGCGAGTCAAAGTTCAGGGCACTGGGGTTGTTCCAGTTGGGCGTAGACACTGATGGAGTCTGGTGCTTTCTTTGATGCCGCATTGTTTATTTACCTGGAATGTACAAGATCCTGCAGAAACTGTGAACAAATGAATAGCCCCTTAGCTTACCGCCCTAAGGTTCTTTAGCCAACATCAGACCCAAAAGCTCTTTCTCCAGCCTTTTTCCTAAGGTCATACACTGTGTCCACAGGCAGCTGTTTGGCCGTCTTGCTTTTGCCCGTCTGTCTCAGTCTCCCGTGTTCTGCCTTCCCTCACAAAACAATACTCAGCAAAACCCCCTCCACCTACTCAGTCCAAAACAAGGCAGGTTCACATTATCTTTTTCTGGAGGACGGGGGAACGAGTTTGTGATTAACTTATCCTTTTCTGGTGGAGGTGGGGGGATTGTGATTAACTTCTTACAGTTATGTGAATTGAAAGGTCTGTGCACACCTCATCAGTCTCACTAGGCTTTTGTTCAACCCACAAAAAGATGACACCCAGCACATAACTGTATTCTTGCAGGTACTAGTGGAGCTCTGGCAGCCAACATCTGATTATTGTTTCAGGTCCAGGTTACACTGCCCAGTTGCCCCCAATTAACAGTTCTCACAGCTCAGGTTAGGTGTCTTAAATAGAAGCAGATTTTATGACTAAATTACAGAAAGAGGGAAAAATCCCCAAATCATTTGAGAGGTACAAAACAAATTTAACTTGGTAATGTGTAAAATGGAAAGCTCTGCTGGGTAGAATAAGTTGCTACTATGCAGAGCTGAAAGTAAGCCGGTATGCCCCAGTACGTCGTACCTGCAAGAGCTGGTACGCTGTGCTGGACTGGCTTCCCCAGGCTGGAGCCCCGGGACCTTTAAATTGCCACCAGAGCCCTGATGCCAGAGCCAGTGGAGATTTAAAGGACCCAAGGCGGTAGCAGTAGCTGGAGCCCCGGGCCCTTTAAATCACTGACCAAGCCCCGCTGCTGGAGCCCCGGGGTAGCAACGGTGGCCAGGACCCCCAGGGCTCCATCGGCTATTTAAAGGCCCCAGGGCTCAACTGTGGTAGCAGCGGCTGGGAGCCCCTGGCCCTTTAAATCACCACAGGCGCCCCCGGCTGCCACTATTACCCCAGGGCTCCGGCAGCAGGACTCAGGTGGCGATTTAAAGGGCCCAGGGCTCCACTGCAGTAGCAGTGGCCGGAGCCTTTAAAGGGCCCCGAGCTCCCAGCCACCGCTACCGCCTCTTCTGATTGAGGCCGTGCCCCTTCCAGTTGAGGTCCTGCCTCCTACTGAGGACTCCGGCGTACCGGGAAGTCCTTTAAGTTACTTTCACACCTGCTACTAAGCAGTATGCCTGCAAAATCTTGCCTGGTTTAGAATAAACCTGAATGTCTGCCCTTTTTAAAGTGCCCCCCTTTGACACACGGCCCAGAAAAGTGCTGGTTGGTTCCACAGCTGGTATAAGTCAGTGTAACCTCATTGATATCACTCGAGCTAGGCCGATTGACACCAGCTGTAAACAAAGCAAAGCTGAGCAAATCGTTCATATTTCTATTATAGTGCCACTGTCATGAACATCCAGCTAAGGGTAGCATAAAATCCCTCCTTTACCTGTGAAGGGTTAAGAAGCTCAGATAACCTGGTTGGCACCTGACTCTTTCTTTATCCTCCAGGGCTCTCTTGTAGGCAGCTTCTTCTACCTTCATCTCCGAGTGTCCTAAGGCCACCTGTCTATCATGTTCTTTTTGTCTCTCTTCTGCTTCAAATCTGGCTAATCCTAATTTCTTTTGAACTTCACTGTCCATCATCCAAGCCTTCCTGTGCTTAACCTAGCCTAACCCGAGAGCTAGAAAGAAAAAAAAAAACACTTGTGAATTCCCTTCCAGGAAGTTAACTACCCTGTCCTCAGGCAGAGAAAAAAAACTCCAGCTGCTCACAGCTTAAAAAAAAATAAATCCTTTAAAGAAGCTTGCTTGCTTTCCAAGCAGCCAAAAGGAAAAAACGTTTTTTTCCTTTTAAAATCCTACTGTGCTTTTGGTTCAAAATGATCCCACCACTCTGCCATCATGTCAGGGTTCCTTCCCCACTCTGAACTCTGGAGTACAGATGTGGGGATCTGCATGAAAGACCCCCTACGATTATTTTTACCAGCTTAGGTTAAAAACTTTTCCAAGGCACAAATTCCACCTTGTCCTTGAAAAGTATGCTGCCACCACCAAGTGATTTAGACAAAGAATCAGGGAAAGGACCACTTGGAGTCCTATTCCCCCTAAATATTCCCCCAAGCCCTACACCCCCTTTCCTGGGGAAGGCTTGAGAATAATATCCTACCCAACTAGTACAGGTGAACACAAACACAAACCCTTGGATCTTAAGAACAATGAAAAATCACCTCTGTAAAATCAGGATGGAAGATAACTGTACAGGGTAACAAAAGATTCAAAACACAGAGGATTCTCCTCTAAGCAAAACTTTAAAGTTACCAAAAAAAAAACCCCCAACCATCCAGGAATAAACCTTCCTCCTAGCACAGGGAAAATTCACAAGCTAAAACAAAAGATACTCTAACGCATTTCCTTGCTATTACTTACTATTTCTGTAATATTAGATGTATCATTTCAGTGGGAGCTGGATTACTTGCTTGGTCTCCCACCTAATGGCCTCAATCCAGATCAGGCCCCATTGAGCCGGATGCCTTACATATACATGGTAAGAGACAGTCCCTACCCCAAAGATCTTAGGCCAAGATCCACAAAAGGGCTTTAGCACTTAACTCTCCAAATGTAGGCACCTCTGAGATCCTCAAAATCCCTGCTCCTCATCCCTGATGGTTCCTACAATCCCTCTGCACTTAAATTTTCACTATACAAGTCCTCATGGTGGAGGCATTTAAGTTTCAGTGCCTCCGTCTAGGCACCTATCTCATGCCTAACCTCAACAGATCCACAAACTGGGCCAAACCAGACGTTGCTGTGTCATTCTCAGATCACACCTAACTCCACACAAGCCTCTCTTGTTAGCTCAGTGGTTAGGACGCTTGGCTGGGATTTTGGGGGACATCCTGTTTCAGTTCCTCACTCTCTCTGATGAGGAGAAGTTTCCCCACCTCTTCGGCTAGAGCCCTACCATTGTGCTATAGAGCCATTCTCAAGCTCTCTTTGGCCCAGTGGAACAGCCTCACCAGGGGAGACCAAGCAAACCCCTCAGCAGAACATCCCATAGCCCTGTGATTAAGCAGGAAACCCCTTTTCCACTCCCTGCTCCTCATCAGGCAGAGGGGGTCTCCCACATCCTGGGGAAGTGCTCTAACCACTGGGCTAAAGCTTATATGGGAGGCCACCTCTCCACCAGTATAGAGTTAAGCGTGTGCCACTGAAGTTCCTGTGAGACCTGGCTTAGCTGCCTGACTGCAGAACAGGGGTTCCCTGCAGGGGTGGTAGTACAGGGGGGATCAGGGGGCCATGGCCTCATCACTTTTTACCTGCCTTAAGGGTGAGCAACAGGGGGAGGGGTGGAGAGAAGTGAGCAGGGGGCGTGAGGCCCTGGGGGAAGAGGCAGAGCAGGGCCACAGTTCAGGTCTCGGTGGCCCCCATTTCTAGGGAACTTCCGGCACTCCTGGTTCCCAACTGTGGCTCCTAAACTGAGACTGATGTCTCATTCCAGCCCACATTTAGGCAGTGTTTCCCCAGGAATTGAAATTCGAGGGAGTGTTTGAATTTGCGGGGGAGGTCAGGGCCATGGGGCGAGACCATGAGGGTGAAGGTGTGCCATACATTTTCGTCAGCAAAGCAATTCAGCCCCACATTTTAAACATCATGAAGCACCAGTAAACATTAGCATTCGAATTTACACTGATTTATGGTTCTTTATAAATCATCATTTGAAATTATGAGGTTGGCCAACATGGCCAAAATGATTGCACTGGCACTGTCATAACATACGCAGCTATGTGAGGAAGCTAGTCTTTGTATAATTTTCAAACCGATCCCGCTTTTTCAGACACAAGTATTTGATCATATATTTGCTTTTAAAGTATGTCTTAAGGTTTCAATTTCAATTCAAATTTCCAACCAGCAACTACGTGGAATTTTTTTCCCACAAGAAAAATTTAAAACAAGATCTAGCTGGGAAATGACTAAATTGGCAACACTTCAATATGACTAGTTGACCACTGGGTGGAGGTGGGGGAGAAATCAGAGGGGGGTAGAGAAATCCCTGGACTTAGGCACCAATCTCCTCTTGGCTAGCTCAGGTGGCTCCCTGCCTAGCATGCTGGCTTTTGTGCATCCTCTTCTCAGGCACCGATCTCTCCCCGTACATTGTATAGGGAGTTTAGGGGCTTAAGCCAAGGTTTGTAGATCCCCTAGGTGACGAGGCTTTGCAATACCTGAGTCCCTTTGTGGATCTGGGTTTTTTAAACAGACACAGGGCAGAGGAGAAACAGAGGCATAAGGAGGTGAAGTGACTGACCCAGTCCAGTCCTTGGCCACTAGATTACACTGCTTCACGATTATATGGGCATGAATTCAACTCGTTGATTTACTGTGGCCACTAGAGTGGAGATACATCAGGGATCAATTCTGCTCCTTCCCCCCACAAAAGTTGTAAGCTGAGGTCCCCCTTCCTTATCTGGGGTACCTGGGGAGGAATGTATCCATTACATCATCCTAAAGTTAGTGAGGTTGTCTTATTCCTTTTTGCAGATCAATTTTATGATGGATGGTTAAACAAAACAAAAATTGGTGGAAATATATTTTTTTTAAAGGTACTGACTCTTGAACTACTTCACTCTGACTCTAATCATAAAGCACATTTCTCCATTCCTCGCTACTTTCCTCTTGATCTTCTGTGTTTTTTTATAGACCACACATTGACAGACAATCTCAGGCCGTGACCAAAGCTGAGTTGATCACCAGCAAAGAAGAGGAGCTGTGGAAGCAGACTCAGTTAGTTATGAAGCCCTACACCAACTGGGAGGAGTTCTTCATGCCGGCCCCCATCTTCATCACCAAGTTGGGAGAGCTGATGTCCATCTCTGCAGGTGAGGAACATGTCATCTTCAAGGGGAACACCACAAAATTGTCAAAATCCTTTGGGGCTTGCTTGCAGTTCATGAACAACCAAGTCTGGTGGTTCTTTTTCAACACCGAAAAGATCATGACTGAAATCAATGGGCATTTCATGGGTGTCCCAAAGAAGATGGCAAAGATTGTCCTAGCCTTCTTCCAGGATGAAGTGGGAAAGGGTCCCTCCAAGGAGGAGCTTGAAAGCATACAACTTGTATTAAACAACTGCAGAGATTCAACACAGAAGTTTAACAGCACATTCTCTCCTGTGATCGACCTGATTGAGAAGCTGCTGCAGGCCTGTGAAAAGGCCAGGCAGGCCTACGAGGATGAGCTGAAGGAGGTACAGAATCTGAAGGCAGACATCATCAGGATGAAGCCGGACAAGGAGGAGTCAGAGCAGGATGGAAGGAAGAGGAGACAGCAGCTGGAAGAGGCCTTCCAGAAGTACAAGGCAAGCATCCCCACTTCGGGCAAATCTGTAGGCATGTGCTTGCTGCAAATGATAAAAAGCTATGTCACTGACCCTGGAGCAGCACCTGGACCTGTTTTCGAAGAGCAGGATGGAACTGCGCTGACAGAGACTTTCTTAAAAGTGAAGGAGAACTGGGAGGTGCTGAGGTCAACCCTGGAGGAGGAGGAGAAGAAATTTCAGCTCACCGAGGAGCAGAACCAGGAGCTGATGAAAACCGAATGTGACATAAAGACATATGAGACAAGAGAAAAAGAGTTAGAGATAGCTGGAAGGATACTGGGCCAAGGGGTGGAAGCCCTAAAGAGCATGAAGAGGCAGTGGGACAACATGATGCTGTTCTTTCAGATGATCTCCAGTGAGATCGAATCCTGCTTCAGGGAATATTTTGATTTTGTTAAAGCTATCACAAACTGCTCCACAATGGACCCAATCTACACCCCGGCATTCAAAGCTCCCAACATGGCTCAGTTTGTGTACGTGATCTCCAAGACCTATGTCAAGGTATCTAATGAACACCTGATGCCTCTGCTGAGCGAGCTGAAGGAAATCTCTACAAAGCCTTCCAAAGACAGTTTCAAATCTGAGGAGGCTGAACTAGCTAAGTGGTGTGACATCTCCAGCCTAGTGCAGGAGAAGGAGGAAGAGTTCAAGAAGAATTTAAAGGGCCTGGAGGAGACCATCAAAAAAGATATGAAGGCCATGCAGCCCCCAATGAATGAGGATAAGCTGAAGGCGATTGAAGGCGCCATGCAGCAGGCAATGAAGGAGCTGAGAGTCCAATAGAAAGATCAGTATGAATATAACGTCCCAGTGGGGTCCCAGCTACTGGCCCAAACTGAGATTAAAAATTTCCACCTCTTCCTGTCGCTTGATTTTCTGCTTGGAGATCCCCACCAGATGCTTTCTCAACGCTCACCTTGGGAAAAACTCCATTCGTCTACTCTTCGACCCTCTGGGGAAAGTCTCGCCAATTCCCAACTCAGCCATCCCCGTCAAGCCCTTGTCATGATTGTTCTTTTCAGTCTATGTCCCCAGGGCTCTAGCACTAAATGTCCCAAGTGATGCATCTCCCAGCCCTTCCCTTGAGGAGATAATTCCAAAGTCAATGACCCAGGAGAACAATGAGGTTCTCCGCTAACTCAGCCCAGGCACTGGATGGTTATTGGATACACTCCAGAGGAGATGTGGTCCATAGCCAACATCAGGGACTCACCTTATTTCCCTGGTTAGAGGAGACATCAAAGATATGCCATCTCCATTTCTTCCTTCCCTTTACCCCACTGAACCCATAATGAAGTGTCTTGAATCAGCCCCACTGCAAGAAGTGGGTTTATGCAGATCCTGTCACGTTAGCTTAGTTTAGAGGGGGAATCAGCAGCTGGGAAAGGGAGGAGGAGGAGGGGAATTGGAAAAGGAATTGGCAGCTGGGAGGAAGGTGGGTCATGAAAATTGGTGTGTGTGGAGGGGTCAGCTTATTATGGATGAACCCCATGTTCCCTCAAGGGGACAGGAGAAGCCAGACACCTTGACAGGGATGGAGACAGAAGAAAATGGACCCAGAGTGCCCTGAAAGAGAAGTGGAGGCCTAATGGTGCCACCTGAGCTGCTGCTGGGTAGGGTTCAGCTTGGACCCTGTCCTGACCCCTCAAGAGCCACTAGCTTCCTAAGCATAGCAGCTGGTGAAAATATTCTTGGGGTAGGAGCTGATCCCACCCTGCACTCACCCCACAGCAGTGACTCCTGTCTTTTAGGGATGGGTCCAGACACCTCAGAATCCCTTTCTCCCCTTGGGCGCCCCCCGTCATCACCTCAGGTTCACTCTCCTCCCCCAGGACTCTCACTTCGTCCCAGTGAACCTGTCCAGGAAGAAGCAGTCAGAAGCCTGGGCCTCCTGGTGGAACTGAGGAATCTAGCTCCACCTGCCTGGAATCCAGTGTGCTGATGGGGCCTTCCCCCCATGACACCCCACCTCACTCCCTTCTTGGCCATGTGGGGCTTCACCTGTCAGGACAAGTGCATGGGGTGGCTCAGAAAATAGATTGGAGGAGCTGAGCCCCCTAGCCACCCTCTGCCTATGCTTCCAAGGGAGTTGATCATCTAGGGCTTGTTTAGTTTATTGTGTCTGGTGCAAGCTCCTGATATTGATCAGCTGCAGAGGGAGTGGTTGGTCCCCAGCCAAAGAGAGAACCATTAACCTGAACTTTTGCTCTGCTGTATTTGCTGATGGTTGTCTCAGTAGGTTCTTAGCATGTTGCTGCACTGGTACATACAGCATTTGCATTCCTGGAAAATAAACTGGGAGTGCCAGCTAATGGTTAGAGCAAGAGATTCAGAGCTGGGACTCCACAGCTCTATGACTGCATGGTCTAGCGGTTAGAAAGGCAGGCTGGGAGTCAGGACTTCTGGGTATAGACCCAGCTCTGAGAGGGGAGTGAGCTCTAGTAGTTAGAGCAGGGTGGGGCTGGGAATCAAGTGCTGGTTCCCTGTTGTGGTGGGTGTGGGACGGCTGAGTTCATTTTTATCTGCAGTGCATTTCTGCTGCGATTCTTTCCTGTCATTCGCTCTGTGGCGCTGAAGCAATAAAGCAGTGGTGATTGCAATGAACCAAGGCATCTGAGTGTCCTTCTGTCTATAACGACTTGGCTGCACCCCAAACACCAACATTCTGGGCCCTTTGGGTGCCGAGCCAATAGCAACAGTGTTAGATCATCGTGATGTTCCCATTACGCCTCTGCCTCCCAGCCAGCGGGAATGCGGAGCCGGTGCTCTGGGCAGGGGCAGAGCGCGGACCCCCATGGCCCCCCTGCCTAGGAGCTGGACCAGCCGCTGGTCACTTCCAAGGCGCAGCGCGGTGCCAGCCCGGACAGGTAGGGACTAGCCTGCCTTCATGCCGTAGCACCGCCGATCGGACTTTCAATGGCCCGGTCAGTGGCACTGACTGGAGCTACCAGGGTCCCTTTTTGACCCGGTGTTCCAGTTGAAAACCAGACACCTGCTCACCCAGAGCCCACACCCCCAGCTGGAGCCCACATTCCATCTTGCACTCTGAATCCCCCGGCCCCAGCCCAGAGCCCCCTCCTTCGCTCCAAACCCCTCATCACCAGCCCCATCCCAGAACCTGCACCCCAAGCCAGAGTCCTCACCCCCTCCCGCACCCCAACCCCCTGCCCCAGCCTGGTGAAAGTGAGTGAGGGTGGGGATGAGTGAGAACAGAGGGAGGGGGCATAGAGTGAGCGGGGACGGAGACTCAGAGAAGTGTCAGGGCATGCGGGGGGCCTCAGAGAAGGCTGAGGCTTTATGGCAACCACGTTGTAAAATCAAGCAGGATGTTTAGTTTCTTCCGCAGAAATCTGCAATGTTTGATATTCATGGGAACTCATAGTCCTGTTTGCAAAGCTTTGGCACATATTTACCAGGCATTCTTGGAGGTGCCTAACCCTCTTCCCAAACAATAATACATACCCTTTATCAAAGCATTAGGCAAGGTTAATTGGTTATAGTTCATAAGAGTGGAAGTCAGGACTCCTGGGTTAGAAATCTAGTGGGTTAGAGTAGCAGGGGAGGCTGGGACTCAGGACTCCTGGGTTCTGTTCCTGCCCCTGGGAGGGGAATGGGATCTAGCAATGAGAAGCAGTTGGCTCTATTTCCAGCTGTGCTATCAGCTGGTTGACTTAGGAGAACCTACGTGGAAGGGAATTTTCAGCAGGGCTGCGATGGGAGATCTGTGCTGGAACAAAGCCCCCTCTTTATCCTTTGTGGGTCTGAGGTCAGGGTTCTCTATCACCAGCCAAGCCTGGGAAGGGAGCCTAAGGCTCCCCCAGCAGCGCCCACTCCAGCCTTTTTCTATCTGAATGGGCACATTGGGCTCGGTACGTTCAGTAACAAGTCTAGAGAGAAAATGGCATCCACAAGCCTGGATGAGAACAGCTGCATTTCTGGTTCATTCACCCCCCAGGGATGAGGCCATAGGCTTCCTGCCCCTGTATTGTGAAATCAAATGAGATTTTTGTGGTTTATTCCATGGAAGTGCACAGGGTTTGGTGTTCGTGGGAACTCACTCCCATGTTTATAAGTTTGGGAGTGTCTGAAACATGAGACATGGCTACAGTGAGCCCAGTCTGTCCAGACGGGCAGTTCCCATAAACCTGCCACTGAACACTTGATGTTATAGCATGAACAATGGGAACTATTTAGACATTATTTTAAATGGGAGAAGCAAAGGATGGTCCACGGTCTGTGAGACCAGCACTCCAGTTAATGCAGCCCTTGTCCCCACCTTATTCTGTCCTTGTGAACTGCATCGCTTTCCCAACACTGCCCTTCCTGCACACCCCCCATCCCCTTCCCACCCTGCCCCGGTTTCCCTTGTGTGGCCCAGTGGCCACGCTATCCCTCACAAAATGCCATTATCATGAAGGACGTGCATAGGTGCCGGATCTGTAATGTTTTTGGTGAGGCCCAGGGGTGTGAAGATTCCAGCAGGGGTGCAAAGTCTTACAACCTGGGCTCTGGGAGGGGAGTGGGGCTTAGTGGGTAGAGCAGGAGGGCTCTAAGCAAGGATTCCTGGGTTCTATCCCTAGATCTTGGAAAGGGAGGATGGATCGAGTACACCAGAGCGAGGGCCGGGACA
Organism: Chelonoidis abingdonii; assembly: GCF_003597395.2. Classification (NCBI taxonomy): domain Eukaryota; kingdom Metazoa; phylum Chordata; order Testudines; family Testudinidae; genus Chelonoidis; species Chelonoidis abingdonii. Next base: position 2,406,481 of record NC_133780.1, on the reverse strand, counting down.
CCAGAACTCTGGGTTCTGTACCCAGCTCTGGGAGAAGAGGGGGGGTCAAATGGATCACAGCAGTGGGGGCTTGGAGTTAGGTCTCCTGGATTCTATTTCTGGGTGAAGAGTGCGGTTGGTTGTCATAACTGGGCCTACACATGTATCCTAATTGTGAGCCCAGCTGTAAGAAACTGAGTAAAAGTTCATAAAATACAGTGAGTGCAAAGGAATCCTCATATTATCCTGTATTTTACAGATAGGGAAACTGAGGCCCACAGAAATGCAATGACTTACCCAAGATCACACAAGGCATCGGTGGCAGAGCTGGGAACTGAGCCCAGACCTCCGGCGTCCCAGCCCAAGGCTGTAAGGTCGAAAGAGGGGGAACAGGCGCATACTTAAGACATTAGTCTGGGAGCTGAAGATTTTGATTCAATGTCTGGCCCTGATCTTGATAAACGATTCTGTTTTGGCCCTGTCCTTGGGAAGGTATTTGGGGTGAAGTCTCATTGCTTAGTTGTGTACTGACCAATATGACCTTCAGCCATGCCCCGACTACCCAAAACCAATCACACTCTACCCAATAGTCCCTAGGAAATTCACTCTTTGTTAACCAGATGGAACAACATGAGGGTTTTCAGAGGTGAGGTTAACAGAGCCGCCTGCTACCCTGAGTCAGTGCAGGGTATTGGAATTGATTTTTGTTAACAGCAGCAGAAAATATTCCAGGCCTCAGATCACTCCCTTCATTCGCTCACCTTTGGCCAGTTCCCAGCAAGCAGAGATACATATCACCCTGCGTGTATTATTTCACTAGGAGTGACTTCCACAGAATTAGCTAATTCAGCCATAGGTGCCTGGCCCTGGGCCCAGGAAGCAAAGAGACGCACCTTCCTCGTAAATCTTCTGGCTGCCTCATCACATTTGTTCTGTTTGTACAGAACCATGTCTGATGGCCCTGGTCCGTGACTGGCTTATTGCAGGACAAAGACTAAATACGAAGAGGAGGGTGGGAATGTTTGTAAGAGACAAAATGGTAAATCTGAAGCTCTTTGGAAAGCAGAAAAATAAGTTCACAAAAAATATTGACATTTCAAATTTGTTACCAGGTTTTTTTGATATTTTTTCAGAGAAAATTGATAGTTATGAACATTTTGTTTTTTTCTGTTTTTCTTCCCCCCCATTACAACTCCTTCTTCTCCCCAGCTCACTTCCCCCACCCCCCCTTTTTAATGCTGCAGAAAAAGAGAGGGAAGAAAAACTGAAAAAAAATGGAAAAGTATAGGAAAAACCTCTTTTGCTGAGGAATATTTTCAATGCTTTTCTTTCCCAAATACAATATCTTCACTGAAAAAGCTTCAACTAGCTCCAATTCTCTGGGACCCCTTCACGCAGCTGGAGAGATGACAAGGGACATTAGATTTAAGAAGAATCAAATACAAGGGGGTCTGATCCTTCCCTATGTTAGTCCAGATACAGCCCGTGCAATGATGCAGCGAGGAGGGTAAACATGACCCTTGGAGGGAGAAGCAGGGGGATCCTGAGTAGGAGCAGGGATGTGGGATCATCTCTGCACATGGCGCAGGTGACACCATTTCTAGGGTCCACACCTGACCAAGGATGTTGAAACACTGGAAAGGGTTCAGAAAGAGCTACAATAATTATATGAAAACCTACCACATAGTGAGAGACTCAGGAGCTAAATCTCTTGAGCTTAATAAAGAGAAGCTTTTATGTTGGTATAATACATCGTGAGCACCTGACAGGCGTGTATGAAGGAATCTTCACGGTATCCCTAGTTTTACCGATGAGGAAACTGGAAGCCCAGAGAGCTGCACTGACACAGGGAACCAATGGCAGAGCTGGGAACTGGATGCAGATCTGCTGAGTCCCAGCCCACTGTTTGAACTTTAAGAGCAGGGGAATGAGCTTGTGGGGGAAGCATTGGGCTGGGTTTTGGAGAGCATTATTCAGTTCCCAGCTCTGACATCACTAAGGTTGGGGTTAGTCCTGCTTTGAGCAGGGGATTGGACTAGATGACATCCTGAGGTCCCTTCCAACTCTGATAATCTATGATTCTTCTACGATTCTCAGGTTATGCCCATGCTACAAGCTCACATACACATACCCGTGCTGCCTCTCCTCGAGCTAGCGTGACTATAAATAGCAGTGTGCCATGTAACAGGTGCAGAGAAGGGCTACTAGGATGCTCAGTGGAATGGAAAACTGACCTTATGAGATGAGACTCAAAGAGCTGGGCTTGTGTAGCTGAACCAAACGCAGGCTGAGGGGAGATATGCCTGCTCTCTATGAATACATCAGAGCGGTAAATGCCAAGGAGGCAGAGGAGTTATTCATGTTAAGAGCCAATGTTGCCACAAGAACAAATGGATTTAAACTGGCCATCAACAAGTTTAGGCTTGAAATTATACAAAGGTTTCTAACCATTAGAGGAGCGAAGCTCTGGACAAGCCTCCCAAGGGGAGCAGTGGGGGCAAAGACCTGAACTGGCTTCACGGCTGAGCATGATAAATTGATAACGTTGCCTGCAATGTGGCTGATCTGCAACTGCTAGCAGCAAATATGCACAGTGGTCGTGATGGGACACTAAATGGGGAGGGCTTTTGATTCACTGCAGAAAATTCTTTCCCAGGTGTCTGGCTGCTGGGTCTTGCTGACATGCTCAGGGTCCGACTTACCAACATACTTGGGGTCAGAAAGGAATTCCCCCCCACACACACACAGGTCAGATTGGCAGAGACCCAGGGTGTTTTTCTCCTTCCTCTGTAGCATGGGACATGGGTCAATTGCAGGTTTAAAGTACTGCAAATGGTGGATTCTCTGTAACTTGAAGTCTTTAAATCACTATTTAAGGGTGTCAGTCACTCACCCAGAAGTTTGGGATCTATCACAGGAGTGGGTGGCTGAGGTTCTGTGGCTGCGATTTGCAGGAAATCAGACAGATCTTCACGATGGTTCTCTCTGACCTTAAAGTTTATGAGTCTATGTAGCACAGGCAGCAGCGACAGAGGTACAGCTGAGCTGGGTATGTACTCAGCACAGCTCAGCCATATCTCTGATCCCCATGCTACCGCATCTACACTGCTGTTGGCACTTGTGTTACCTCAATCAGTGAACACAAGCAGGGACTCACACCCCTAAGTCCTAGTGTAGAGACAGGCTGCGTCTACACTGCACTTTCAGCCTTAAAACTTTTGTCCCTCTGGGGTATGAAAAAACACCCCCCTGAATGACAAAAGTTTTAGTAACAAAAAGAGCCAGTGCGGACAGCGCTTCATCAGTGGGAGAAATAAAATGAATAATGTCCATCTTTGTTGGGGTTCCCCCCCAAAAAACTTTTTCCATTTTTTTCACTCTAATTTTTTTAAGCTTCCTCACCTGTGGAAAGTAACACACTTGTGTAGTGACTGGTTTCATTTTTTTCCTTTTGCGGCTCTGTCACTTCTCCAAGGTTAGAGACACTTGGACAGGTAACTACATGGAAGAAAGAAAAAGGAGGGGAAATGAGGGTAAAAATCTGAAAATTCCATTTTTCAAAAATTAATTGAAATTGACGTTTCTAGTGAAACAAACGCAATCATTTTTTTTTGTTTTATTCCGAAACTTCCCACCCCATAAAAGAGAGAGAAGGGGGTGAGGTGGTATCTTTTATTGGACCAACTTCTGTTGGGGAGACAGACAAGCTTTGGAGCTTACAGAGCTCTTTGCCAGCTCTGGGAAATGTACTCAGTTCTGGGCTACTCCATTTACGTCGGTATAACCACATTGCTCAGCGGTGTGAAAAATCCACCCCCCTGCATGACATAGTTATACTGAGCTTAACCCCCCTGTGCAGACAGCGTTATGGCGATGGGAGACCTTCTCCCCCAACATAGCTACTGCTCCTTGGGGCGGGGGATTAACTACGCCAACGGGAGTGCTCTGTCCCGTCAGCATACAAGAGTCTTCACGTAAGTGCTGCTGCAGTGCGTTAAGTATAGACCTCCCCTCCGAGTGCCACAGCTAAATACAAGAGATAAAGGAGAAGTAACGCTAATGCTTGTGCCATCAAGTTAATAAAATACGCCTGTGCTGAAAGAGGCAGTAAATAAAAGGAACCGAATAATGTGCTTTCAAACACTTGCCCACAGAGGGGAATAATCAGAAATGTAACTGGTTGGTTAATGCACAGACTCAGCTCAGCCAGACGTACTAAGGTGCCACCATTTGTTGTTAAAAGGAGAAGAGCAATGGAAGATTCCTAGAAAACCCAGAGATTTCATGCAAAAACATTTTCCACCCTCAGAAAAAATACAAAACATTCCCTGCCTAAAATTGACATTTCCCACCCAAAACCATGACACTTCCTGTTTTAAAAAATCATTTTCAGTGAAATCACAGGAAAAAAAATCTTTGTGCGAAAATTCTGCTGGCTCTAGTTAGGGATTGAAAAACCTCCAACTATCAATACATCTGAGCATGAGAAGTGGAGGGAAGGGAGATAAAATTCAATATTGTGTGTTCACACAGGGGCTGGTATAAATGCAAATTTGGAGGATATGTTTGGATTGCGACACCTGAGTAAACATCTTATGAATGTTGACACTCTTGAATTTCCTTAATATTTGTCTAGCACGATGTAGGTGTGTGTTTTCTTCTCATTCCTCCCCTCCACCTCATAAACCAATACTCTGCCACCATATGATCTTTGGGTGCTCATTATAGCCTCCCTCGTTAGACCATCTTTGCCCCTCAGCTCTTGGAGAAGCAAACCTTACTTGGGTGTTTGAGGTGGCATTGCCATGTAACTTGGCTATCTCTACATTGCACACTACAGGCGGCGGTGCGGAGGGTGTGTATAGCTTGGCCCTTTCCCCACTGATGGAGGCTTTCCCTATTGCCTCCCCACTGCCAGAGCTTCTCCTCATTCCTGGAGTCTCTCACTGCAGCAGGGTTCAGGCGTGTCCATCCACACTGCTATTCATCCCTGTTCAGTGTACGGACTGTACACGCCACCTAAGAAGTGTGCAGTTTGGAATTTCTTTGGGGCAGGCACCATCTTTTTGTTTGGTTTGTACAGCACCTAGCACAGTGGAGACCTGGTTTGTGACTCGGCCCTGAGGCACTACTGCAAAGCACATGATAATGCTATGCAGTCCTGGCTTCTATTCCCAACTCTGGGTGAGGCTTATTGGTTAGAGCTGGGAGCCAGGGCTCCTAGGTTCTATTCCTGGCTCTGCAAGGTGAGCATGATCTAGTGGTTAGAGCAGGGACAGCAAAGTTTTATTCCCATGGAATGTGTGGACAGAGAGGTCCTGAAAATGAGATGATTTTCAGCTTTCTGGTAACCTATTCAACGGGGAAATGACAGGATGGAAAGATACAGCAGTGCTGGGGCCAAGGAAGTTATCCACTCAGCCTTCTGTGGTCAGTTCACTAGCTCAGGTGGCCAGAAGCTGAATGAATTACAAAATCCAGAAGTACTGGGTTGTGTCAAGTCAACCAGAAGAGGCCCTCAGAAGAAGAATGTGCATACCCTGTGGATAAATGCAATGTTGTGCCCAGGCTGTAACTCCAGTTCTGTTTAGGGGGGTATGAGAAGTAATTATTAAATCAAGATGAAATCTTTTTTTCTAGAAGACGTGCAGTAATTCAAACCGGAATTAATTCACGGAAGTCCTGTGGCATGTGCTATGCAGGAGATCAGATTACATGATCACAGCGGTACCTACTGGTTTTATAGATAGAGATCTATAAAGCAGCAATCATTGTTGAAGTTTGAGAACTGTATGGAAGGAGCAGGATTGCTGAGAGGGGGCAGAGAATTAGCAGTGAGGAAGTCCTGTCTGGTGATCAGGAAACCTCACCTAGAGCTGAGGAGATCAGTGCAAGCAACATTGCAGGGACTTTGGACTCTTGGGTTTCCAAAAGGAGAATCCTGTATCTATTTGGAACTAGCTTTTAGGGAGGTTAGATGGAACCATCCCAGCTGCAATTCATCCACGGAGGCTGAGGGTCAGTGCTCACCTTCTGGACAAGTGATCAAAGGTGTTTTCCTACGTGTAACCTCATTGCATGTTGAGATTTCAAGATTCAGCTGAGGTCATGCAGAAACACTAACACACCATTAGGCAGAGTCCTTGATCAACAGAGCCCTGTATAAATATCACCGCAACTCAGGCACTTGGTTCAGTTACAGAAGGGAAGAGGTTTGAAGCGAGCAGAAAGGTAAGTGGTGGTGGTGGTGGCGGCGGCGGTGGGTGGGGTAGAGATTATTTCATGGTACTTTTGCAATGGGGAGCTTGGGGAAAGCCTGTCCCCTGGAGGCACTGTCCAGTGTTGTACTGGGGGACAAAGAGAAATCAGAAGGTCTAATCCAGTGTGTGGGGCGGGGGGTGGGGGGCAGATGGGAAATACTGAGCTAGATGATCCCATTGGTTTGATCCTGGGTGGTGGTGGTGGGCTGCAGATTGGGCTGGATGGGCACACTGATTTGATCTGGTGTGGCAGGGGATGGGCAGGGGATGGCAGGGGATGGATTTAAACTGAGCTATAGATGGTCCGATTTGGTCCAGGAAGGCAGCCAGGATTGTGGGTTAGACAGACTTGGTTCCAGATGGCAAATTCAGTGGGACAGATTCTCCTCTCAGTTATTACACTGTTCATGCAGAGTCAGTAGGGTCATTCAGAATTTACACCGTGGGAGTGAAGTTTAGAATCTGGACTTCACTCCAGTGAGCTCAGTGAGGTCAATCTAGTCTTGCACTGGACTAATTAAGATCAGAATCGGTCCCAGAGTCCATTTAGTTCCATGTAGTCACTAGATTTACTGCAGGGTAACTGAGATCAGGATGTGACCTTGACTGCATTGACTTTGGTGGAGCTCCGATTTACACCAGGGATTAGTTTTTAGAGGCATTTCCCATCCCCTAGCTCCTTCTCAATCACCTTCATTCCCCATCGCCTGGTTTTCTAACCATTTAATATCCCACATGCTGGAAGGGTACAATGTTCAGAAGGAACTAATTGCCTTCACAATACCTTTTTTTGGGTGGGCATTCAACCCTAATTGTAGAGAGACTGCCATTGTTTCCTATGGGTAGGGCACTTGGAGCTAGGGTGAGAGTTCCTATAAGTAGGGCACCTCAGCATAGTGTTAGCGTTCGTATGCATAGGGCATTTGGAGCTAGGGTTAATCTGCACCTTCCTATGCATCTCCCTTCATGGGAGTTGTAGTTTGGGTGCCTCATCCCCTCATTTTTCCCTATGGGCCAGGCTCCCTGGCTGGACTACATCTCCCATGATGCATCCATGGTAACGTGACTCCTATGATGCACCACACAACAGGCAGACCCTGGTGCACCATGGGACATGTAGTCCAGCCAGAGAGCCAGTCCCAGAGAGGTGAATAGGAGCATAAAGCATCCGAACTTCAGCTCTCATGTTATAACTCTGAACTCAGAAAATGTTTTATTATGACCGCAAAACAGACAGACACACACTCAGGTATTTAATATCTCATAACTTAAAAACAATCTCCAAAAAAAAATGAAATCTTACCCTCTGTGTGTGCTCCTAGGGATTCCCCAGTTTGGGTCTCCAGTTCAGATGGCAGCGTGTCTGGCGGGGGAAAGGAGAAAAGAGGAGATTTCAGGCTTTCATATTTATAACACAGAACTCTCATGTTTATAATGCTGAACTCAGAGAACTGGGTTTTAATTATAACAGCGAAACAGACAGACCCACACTCAGATATTTAATATGTCATAACTTAAAGACAGTCTCCACCTGCAATCTCACTCTCTGTTTGTGCTCCTAGCGATTCCTCAGTTTGGATCTCCAGTTCAGGTGGCAGCATGTCTGGCAGGGAGAAGGAGAAAAGAAAGGAGATTTCAGATTTTCATAGTTATAGCAGTGGAATTCTCATGTTTATAACTCTGAACTCAGAGAAACTGGGTTTTAATTATGACAGAGAAATAGACAGACACACACTCGGGTATTTAATATAAACTAATCTGAAACCTTCTATTTCTCTCTCATTCAGGCATCTCTTAGCCATGGAACCAACATCTATGAAGCCCCACAACCATCCTAGGACAGACAATCTGTAAGAGAGATGTACTTTTTCCCTCCTCATCTCTTCCCACCCTTCAGACTCCAGTTGGTCTGTCTCATTCATTTCCTGCCTTTGTCATAACTTAGACCCCACCCCCTGTTATGCAAAGACTTTGGCATGAAAGTAACTTTACCCATGTTGGTTCCCTTGGCACAGGCTGAGGAAGTTCTGAAGCCAGCCACAGTTACATGCCTACGACAATGGCCCCCATGTGTCTTGGCCAAGGAGCTGAGTATCAGAGGCCCAGCTCCATTTTGCCCACTTCCCTCTATCCCTCGTCCATCCCCTCCCTCTTCCACCACACCCCCACCAATCCCGCTCCATTTCCATCCCTCTCAGGAACACGCCCTGTGCCGAAGTTCCCGTGGAGGAGGGATTCCTTACCCCATGGAAGGGGCCATACGGCACCAGAGCACAGTGATGGGCTGGGTCCAGCTTTAACAAATGGCCTTTAATGTAGCATCTAGATTTTGGACAGCGACCTCCCAAGGCCTGGTTCTCAGAGGGGTTGGGCACCTGCAGCTCCCATTGACTCTACCTGCGGCTGCGGAGGTTACTCTGCTCTGGAGAACCTGCCCTGCAGTTCTTTAGCTGGGAGCGAGAAAGCAGGTGTCCCAAGTTAGGCCAGTTTGCTAAATTGGGGCCTGTATGTGTGACCTTTGGTAAATCCCAAATTCATGGAGTTCAACGGGGAGCCCTGCAGCTCTCAGCTGCTGCTGGCAGCAGGCCCCCAGGAGTTCCTAGTCCCGGCGGACACTGAGGGAACCCTGGAGCTCCCAACTGCTGTGGGAGACAGGGAAGGGGACCCTCCTTACTCTCCATTTTACAGGGATATTTTTAGGAAAAATCCCAGACAGGTCATGGGCTTCCATGAATTTTTGTGATTTTTACTAAAAATATCTGAGACGAAATCTGAATCTTAATAATAATTCAGTCAGAAAACAGAACAAGAACAGGCACATGGCCTGGACATCCAAAACCCCTCCAACTAGAAAGTCTGTGTATGTGTATTGGATGGGTTACATAATCTACTAATATTCCTAACTCTCAAAGGTGTTTGGAAAAGAACCAATACATACCTAATTTGGATCTGTATAATACATCAGACACTGGAAGGAGTTGTCAGAGTTTCATAGGAGAAATTCAGTGTGACCTGCCTGATATCGGAATTTCATATTCACATTGTCTCCCTCTCTGGGCAGATCATGTATACAGTGCGGGGACCATCATCCACAGCGTGCGCAATGCACTGTGGGTTCCGCTCAACACCTTCTGTCGCTAGGTGTTGTGGGAAGGCAGAGCGTAGTGCAGTGCATCTTGGGGCTGAGCTAGATGTCCCGTGATGCATTGTTCTGTCCCAGCACTCCATGGGCTTCTGGCTTTCTTTCATAGCATTTTTGCTATGCACCTTGGCATCTTTGGGAGAAGGGATGGATCCTGCACTGCTCCTCTACGCTCTGTTAACTGCCATGAAGACGTCACAGAAGGCAGTGCAGTTAATCGTGAAGTTGCTACCTGAAGAAGACTCTCAGGTGCCCGACATTCTGCGTGATACGGATAGGAGCAAGCTTAGATTTTGCTTTTGGCAGTCACAGAGCAGCTGAAGAGGGTAGACGGTCGCTTTTTGGCTCAGGAAACAAGCACTGAATGGTGGGACTGGGATTGCAGCATCATGCAGGTGTGGGATGAGAAGCAGAGGCTACAGAAATTTTGGATGCAGAAAGCCACCTTCCTGGAATTAAGTATCAGAGGGGTAGCCGTGTTAGTCTGGATCTGTAAAAGCAGCAGAGAATCCTGTGGCACCTTATAGACTAACAGACGTTTTGGAGCATGAGCTTTCGTGGGTGGATACCCACTTCATCAGACGCAGGTAGTGGAAATTTCCAGGGGTAAGTATATATATGCTAGCAAGCAAGCTAGAGATAACGAGGTTAGTTCAATCAGGGAGGATGGGGCCCTGTTCTAGCAGTAGAGGTGTGAAAACCAGGGAGGAGAAACTGGTTCTGTAATTGGCAAGCCATTCACAGTCTTTGTTTAGTCCAGAGCTGATGGTGTCAAATTTGCAGATGAACTGAAGCTCAGCAGTTTCTCTTTGAAGTCTGGTCCTGAAGTTTTTTTGCTGCAGGATGGCCACCTTAAGGTCTGCTATAGTGTGGCCAGGGAGGCTGAAGTGCTCTCCTACAGGTTTTTGTATATTGCCATTCCTGATATCTGATTTGTGTCCATTTATCCTTTTCCGTAGTGACTGTCCAGTTTGGCCGATGTACATAGCAGAGGGGCATTGCTGGCATATGATGGCGTATATTACATTGGTGGACGTGCAGGTGAATGAACCAGTGATGGTATGGCTGATCTGGTTAGGTCCTGTGATGGTGTCGCTGGTGTAGATATGTGGGCAGAGTTGGCATCGAGGTTTGTTGCATGGATTGGTTCCTGAGCTAGAGTTACTATGGTACGGTGTGCAGTTGCTGGTGAGAATACGTTTCAGGTTGGCAGGTTGTCTGTGGGCAAGGATTGGCCTGCCACCCAAGACCTGTGAAAGTGTGGGATCATTGTCCAGGATGGGTTGTAGATCCCTGATGATGCGTTGGAGGGGTTTTAGCTGGGGCTGTATGTGATGGCCAGTGGAGTCCTGTTGGTTTCTTTCTTGGGTTGTCTTGCAGTAGGAGGCTTTGGGTACACAGTCTGGCTCTGTTGATCTGTTTCCTAATTTCCTCGTGCGGGTATTGTAGTTTTGAGAATGCTTGGTGGAGATTTTGTAGGTGTTGGTCTCTGTCTGAGGGTTAGAGCAGATGCGGTTGTACCTCAGTGCTTGGCTGTAGACAATGGATGTGTGATGTGCCCGGGATGGAAGCTGGAGGCATGAAGGTAGGCATAGCGGTCGGTAGGTTTTCGATATAGGGTGGTGTTAATGTGACCATCACTTATTTGCACCGTGGTGTCTAGAAAGTGGACCTCCCGTGTAGATTGGTCCAGGCTGAGGTTGATGGTGGGGTGGAAGTTGTTGAAATCGTGGTGGAATTTTTCTAGAGTCTCCTTCCCATGGGTCCAGATGATGAAGATGTCATCAATGTAGCGTAGGTAGAGAAGGGGCGTGAGTGGACGAGAGCTGAGGAAGCGTTGTTCCAGGTCAGCCATAAAAATATTGGCATATTGTGGGGCCATGCGGGTGCCCATAGCAGTGCCACTGATCTGGAGATATATTGTCATCAAACTTGAAATAGTTGTGTGTGAGTATAAAGGCACAGAGCTCAGCAGCCAGTTGTGCTGTGGCATCATCAGGGATACTGTTCCTGACAGCTTGTATTCCATCTGTGTGTGGGATGTTTGTGTAGAGAGCCTCTACATCCATGGTGGCTAGGATGGTGTTTTCTGGGAGGTGACCAATGCATTGTAGTTTCCTCAGGAAATCAGTGGTGTCACGGAGATAGCTGGGAGTGCTGGTGGCATAGACCAGTGCCAAAAAAACAAATAACAAACTGCCCATCCATGTACTGGCTTTTGAAAAATGCTACATACGTAGAGTGTCAACTTCGGCCAAGTTGAGACCGCCTGTTGTATTTTATTTAGCAGTTCAGTTCTGCTCACCCCACTATTCAGGTGATTTCTTTTGTCTGGTGTTCATGGAGTTGGCTGGCATAAGATTTTACATGTAGATATCTCCAGCGGACTGCTCCAAAAAAAATGCAAACCTGCTTTGCTGCAGGCGGGCGTGTCTGCTGCTTCAGACAGTTGAGCAGCCCGAGCCTAATGCCTCAAGACAGAGTAAGCGGCGTGTAGTGAATGGGAAGGCCGTAGTTTAGTGCATGTTGGTCCCCAGTTAGATGCCCAAGTCATCTGCCTTTAAGCACCCTCCTTTGGCGACGCCTCTTACACGTGTAGGTCTATGAGACTGCTCTTGACTCATGCAATGACGTGCCCACTCCTTGGTTCAAGATGGTGAGTGTCGCGATCGATCTCATGCGCGCAGCGAAGATGGCTGAATATGGGAAAAATGAGTGACAGTGAGTCTCGTGGGAGACAATGCATGTCATATTCGCTTTCAGTTACTTGGCATGTCAGAATGAAAGGCAGACCGTATCAAACTGGTATAGAGGGGGCCGCGGAACTTAGTATGTAGAAGCCATGCAGTGTCTAGTCTTATGAGTGTGTGGAGTCCACCTCTCGGGCAGTTTTCCAAGTGCAGGGAAATCCCGCCTCATAAGCCAGCGCCCTGCAATAGAGTTGCTTTGCTTCAACTCAGTTGCGTGTCTGTCAACGCAACAATCCGTTACTGTGATGATTTGAATTTAAGACTTTGCGTCCTCCACAGTAATGAAATCTTGACAGAAACGTTAGCTTGGCCAAAGAGGGTTCCCTGAGTTCGAATATCCCTTTCCAGGAGCCGGGATTCGCTATCGAGCGAGAGTGTGTTGGCGTGATCCCTCCAGCCCCGCATATAGTGGGAAGCCACCTAACTCATCATTCATTAATGATACTATTATGCTAGCAAGGCAAGCAATCATGCGATAACGAGAGCTTAGTTCAAATCAGGGATGAGATGGAGCCTCCTCTTGTGTCTCTAGCCAAACGTAGAGTGGTGATATATATATATACCAGGGTACGGAAGAAACTCGGGTTCTGTCAAGGATTGGCAAATCTCCAATTCCATCACTTCTTAACGATCGTTCTGTGACTGATAGTGCGGTGTATTCACCCACGAAAAAAGCTCACGCTCCAAGAGCAGTACAGTACTTAAAGTATAGTCCATATAAGGTTTTCCACAAGGGGATTCTCTGAGCGGGCTGTTCTGGTAATTGTTGCAGTTGAACTGGCCCTAGGCCTGCGGCACAAGGATACCAGAATGAGAACTGCCCTCTCGGTAAGCAATCGCTGTGTGGAAGCTAGTGACTCCAGACTGCTACCAGTCGGTCACGTATACATTTGGAGTGGGGAAGTTGACCGTTGAGGCTGTGTTAACACAAGTGTGCCAGGCAATAAATCGCATCCTGCTACGGAGGATTGTGACTCTGGGAAATGTGCGTGAAATATTGGATGGCTTTGCAAAAATGGGTTTCCCTAACTGTGGAGGGGCGATACTTGGCACACACATTCCAATTTTGGCACCAGACCACTTTGCAATGGATTACATCAGTAGGAAGGGGTACTTCTCCATGGTGTTGCAGATGCTTATGGATCTCTGTGGGCATTTCACTGACATCAACACAAGGTGGTCCGGGAAGGCGCATGACACATGCATCTTCAGGAACACCAGCCTATACATGAAGCTGCAAGCAGGGACTTTCTTTCCAGACCACAAGATTATCCTGAGAGATGTTGAAGTGCTTATCTGGAGGAGATGCTTGGCCGGCGTGCGTGAAGTGTTCCTGAAGGCCACAGCTGGCAAAGCATACACAATACACAGAAGCAGGTTTGTTCAATTCACAAGTAATATTGAAATATGACAGCTAAATACACCTTTTGCAACACTGCAATCACTTTCACACTGACCTTAGCCAGGCCCAGACACACAGAGAGAGACAGTCCCTGCCCCAGCTGAGATCAGGCCCCGTTGTGGCGGGCGCTGCACCGACACACAGCGAGAGACAGTCCCTGCCCCAGCTGAGATCAGGGCCCCGTTGTGCCGGGCGCTGCACAGACACACAGGGAGAGACAGTCCCTGCCCCAGCTGAGATCAGGGCCCCGTTGTGCCGGGCGCTGCACAGACACACAGGGAGAGACAGTCCCTGCCCCAGCTGAGATCAGGGCCCCGTTGTGCCGGGCGCTGCACAGACACACAGGGAGAGACAGTCCCTGCCCCAGCTGAGATCAGGGCCCCGTTGTGCCGGGCGCTGCACAGACACACAGGGAGAGACAGTCCCTGCCCCAGCTGAGATCAGGGCCCCGTTGTGCCGGGCGCTGCACAGACACACAGGGAGAGACAGTCCCTGCCCCAGCTGAGATCAGGGCCCCGTTGTGCCGGGCGCTGCACAGACACACAGGGAGAGACAGTCCCTGCCCCAGCTGAGATCAGGGCCCCGTTGTGCCGGGCGCTGCACAGACACACAGGGAGAGACAGTCCCTGCCCCAGCTGAGATCAGGGCCCCGTTGTGCCGGGCGCTGCACAGACACACAGGGAGAGACAGTCCCTGCCCCAGCTGAGATCAGGGCCCCGTTGTGCCGGGCGCTGCACAGACACACAGGGAGAGACAGTCCCTGCCCCAGCTGAGATCAGGGCCCCGTTGTGCCGGGCGCTGCACAGACACACAGGGAGAGACAGTCCCTGCCCCAGCTGAGATCAGGGCCCCGTTGTGCCGGGCGCTGCACAGACACACAGGGAGAGACAGTCCCTGCCCCAGCTGAGATCAGGGCCCCGTTGTGCCGGGCGCTGCACAGACACACAGGGAGAGACAGTCCCTGCCCCAGCTGAGATCAGGGCCCCGTTGTGCCGGGCGCTGCACAGACACACAGGGAGAGACAGTCCCTGCCCCAGCTGAGATCAGGGCCCCGTTGTGCCGGGCGCTGCACAGACACACAGGGAGAGACAGTCCCTGCCCCAGCTGAGATCAGGGCCCCGTTGTGCCGGGCGCTGCACAGACACACAGGGAGAGACAGTCCCTGCCCCAGCTGAGATCAGGGCCCCGTTGTGCCGGGCGCTGCACAGACACACAGGGAGAGACAGTCCCTGCCCCAGCTGAGATCAGGGCCCCGTTGTGCCGGGCGCTGCACAGACACACAGGGAGAGACAGTCCCTGCCCCAGCTGAGATCAGGGCCCCGTTGTGCCGGGCGCTGCACAGACACACAGGGAGAGACAGTCCCTGCCCCAGCTGAGATCAGGGCCCCGTTGTGCCGGGCGCTGCACAGACACACAGGGAGAGACAGTCCCTGCCCCAGCTGAGATCAGGGCCCCGTTGTGCCGGGCGCTGCACAGACACACAGGGAGAGACAGTCCCTGCCCCAGCTGAGATCAGGGCCCCGTTGTGCCGGGCGCTGCACAGACACACAGGGAGAGACAGTCCCTGCCCCAGCTGAGATCAGGGCCCCGTTGTGCCGGGCGCTGCACAGACACACAGGGAGAGACAGTCCCTGCCCCAGCTGAGATCAGGGCCCCGTTGTGCCGGGCGCTGCACAGACACACAGGGAGAGACAGTCCCTGCCCCAGCTGAGATCAGGGCCCCGTTGTGCCAGGCGCTGCACAGACACACAGGGAGAGACAGTCCCTGCCCCACCTGAGATCAGGGCCCATTGTGCTGGATGCTGCACAGACACACAGAGAGAGACAGGCCCTGCCCCAGCTGAGATCAGGGCCCCATTGTCCTGCACAGACCTACAGGGAGAGACAGTCCCCGTGTCGAGGGGCTTACAATCTCAATAGGCCCAGGGTCAGGGGAAGGATTATGACACACAAGTGGAGCATGGCATGTTAATTGTGTAATATTTCTGAGAGGGTGGAGTTTACTAAGGAGGGCACAGAGAGGGGCCAGGAGGACAGGGCAGAAGAGATATGAGGAGCAGGTGTGGAGTGAGGCTGAGGTGAAGCAACCCTGGGACAAAGCCCGGGATGGGGTTACAGCAAACAGCCAATCAACCAGGGCTGAGGAAAAGAAATCAACCAACCAAGCCCCGTTAGCTATTTCAGTCTCCCCTTGTGAGCCCCCGATCAGTTTACTGCCCCTCTCTGAACTCCTTGAAGTTTGGCAGTAACTACCCGCTGTTCAGCTGGGGACTTCGCAGAGGGGCTGAGTGCACAGTCCAGGTAAGGTCTCCCCTGAGATTTGTGATGACCGAAGAGCATATTCCAGGTATGGTAGCTCTCAGCCAGGCTGATCTTCACCAGAAAGCAGGCTGCAGCCAAAGACCCCTGAAGGGGTTCTCATTTTCCAGCTCCAGCCTTTATAACATTCGTTTGATCCATTCTCATGCAGTGTAATGGCCTTTTAAAAAAGCTTCTGTTGTTTTTTAGATCAAACTAACTGGGAACTGTATTTAATTTATGTGGGGGGTGGAAGGATGTTTATGAGTCCACAGAATTACGGTTACATTGATTTGATTATTTTAAAGTAAGTCCTTCTGATCATGTTAAGATGTTTTGTATCACTTGATTAGTCTCATGGAAATCAGGGAGATTACTCACACGAGTAAAGCGACTGATGTGTCCACAGGATCAGGGCCCTCGAGATAAAAAGCGTTTCTCCACTTTTACTCTCCAGTGGGATCTCTCTGCATTTGACAGCACTTTGTGGACAGTCTCTCTCACAATTTCTCCTACACACTTTGTCAGTTTCCCGTGTTGGTGCCAGTTTTTCACAGAGCAGCTGGGCAGAAAAAAATAATCCTTTAAGATAGTAAAGAGTGACTATAAAACTGTATATAGAAGGACATCTAAGAAGCAGACGCAGAAGCAGAAACTGCTGTTAACCTGTTTTGAAACAGACTCGATTTCAAGCTGGCAGCAGGATTGAGCCCCACACAATCAAATACCCCCTGTAATACCATACGGACAGAGAGCTGCTAAGGACAAGCGTTCGAGATGTGCATCGTTCAGATTGCCTGATGCTCGCCCTAATAATCCGCTATTTTCAGTTGTTTATAACTTTACCTGTTTGTTCCTAAAATCTCTGCCCCCGGGATTCGGGGTTTGGTTGGTTGGGGGGGTTTAAGTTTCAGCCAAACCAGGGCAGCCATGTTGAATAGCAAAGAACGCCAATGTTAACTATTTCCCCCCTCACTGTCTAGTTTGAAGAGCTCTCTCATCTCCCTGGTTTGGAACAGGAACTTGGAGATCTGACAGTGGGTAGCTCTGACATCAGGCCTTTTGCGTGCTCTGTGAAAATCCACCCCACACAGCCACATTATAAACCAGAGGGAGGGAGTCACCGTTTGCGTGTAGTTCGCATTGTCAGAATGGTAGAGATAGAGAACTATCATTGGCATGGTACCTAGGGGAATATCTGTTTGCCTACCTTCAATTTATTCCACCTTATCCCCTTTCGGTTGCCTCCTTTCCAAAGGGGCAGTATAGGCAACCAATGCACACAAAAAATAACCCCAGGAGACAAGCACAAACTTCACATTCCACCATCTCTCTCGCAGGAGCAATGGAAGACACAAACTCTGTCCAGCATCTCCGGGGGCTCGTTACTTGTTCTCTCTGCCTGGAGCGCTGTCGAGATCCAGTGATCAGACACTGCGGCCACAACTTGTGCCAGGCCTGCATCAGCCGGCCCCGGAGAGAAGTAACAAAGCAAATCACCTGCCCGTGGTGCAAAGAAGATTTTCAGGAGGGAAAATCCAGCTCTGACAACCAGCCCTGGAAGGCAGAAGAAATAGACAAGCAGCTGCTGTTAGAGGAGCTGAGTTTGTGGCCAGAAAGGGTGTGTGAGAACCACAGGGAAGAGCTAAAACTCTACTGTGTAGAAGATCAAACCTTCATTTGCGTTGTCTGCATGGAGGCCCAGAATCATAAATCACACACAGTGATTCCCAGAGAGGAGGCTGATGCCAGCATAAACCAGGTAGGATATTGTGCTAATTGGGAAATTATCACGTGTGTTACAGCAGCTCCTGGGGACCCCAGCTGAGATCAGGGCCCCGTTGTGCCAGGCGCTGCACAGACACACAGAGAGACAGTCCCTGTCCCAGCTGAGATCAGGGCCCCGTTGTGCCGGGTGCTGCACAGACACACAGGGAGAGACAGTCCCTGCCCCAGCTGAGATCAGGGCCCCGTTGTGCCGGGCGCTGCACAGACACACAGGGAGAGACAGTCCCTGCCCCAGCTGAGATCAGGGCCCCGTTGTGCCGGGCGCTGCACAGACACACAGGGAGAGACAGTCCCTGCCCCAGCTGAGATCAGGGCCCCGTTGTGCCAGGCGCTGCACAGACACACAGGGAGAGACAGTCCCTGCCCCAGCTGAGATCAGGGCCCCATTGTGCCGGGCGCTGCACAGACACACAGCGAGAGACAATCCCTGCCCCAGCTGAGATCAGGGCCCCATTGTGCCAAGTGCTGCACAGACACACAGGGAGAGACAGTCCCTGCCCCAGCTGAGATCAGGGCCCCATTGTGCCGGGCGCTGCACAGACACACAGCGAGAGACAATCCCTGCCCCAGCTGAGATCAGGGCCCCATTGTGCCAAGTGCTGCACAGACACACAGGGAGAGACAGTCCCTGCCCCAGCTGAGATCGGGGCCCCATTGTGCCGGGCGCTGCACAGACAGACAGGGAGAGACAGTCTCCGCCCCAGCTGATATCGGGGCCCCGTTGTACCGGGCGCTGCACAGACACACAGGGAGAGACAGTCCCTGCCCCAGCTGAGATCAGGGCCCCGTTGTGTCGGGCGCTGCACAGACACACAGGGAGAGACAATCATTGCCTTGAACAACTCGCAGTATAAATAGACAAGGCAGACAACAGAAAGCTCATTATCCTCCGAGCACACTGACATTTTTTCAAAAAAACCTTTTTTTTAAAAAAGCCAGGGAAACGGGCCATTTTTCTAAATGAAAATTTGGGGTTTTTTTTCCAAATGGACAATGAAATTGGTATCAAAAAGTTTAAGTGCCCCACCCCACCCCAGTTTTCCTGCTGCCCTTAGGAGTCTACGTGTAATACATATGTACCATGGCACTCTCTAGTGGCCGGTCGACATAGTGGATAACAGCCTCCTACCGCTGCCAACTAATGGGTTACCCCCATATGGTTATCACAAGCTGTACAGGTGACAACCTAAGTAAAGCGCTCAGAATCTGAGGGTAACAAAAATACATTTTTAATAACAATAGGAAACACATGAACAATGTGAACGATACGCAATGGAGGTCACCCATTCACAGGCCCCTTTCTGGTGTCAGCAATGTCTCGCCCCTACAGGGGATCTTTGCTTTCTCTTCTAGGACATCAGGCATCCCTTGGCTGGGTAAGTGGCTCCTGCTAACTGCTGCCCCTTGAACTTTGTTCTGCTGGGAAGGGGTCTGGGAAACAGGTTTGGTTCCTAAGCAAATCTCAAAGCCACGGTCCACTGACTTGGGCTCCCAGGACTCATGCTACAGGGGTAATAATGGCAGTGTAAACTTTCCGGCTTGGGCTGGAGCCCAGGCTCTGAACCCTGGTGAGGGCTGGTTTGGTTTTTGCGGTGTAGACGTACCCCAGTGTCTCTCTAGCCCCCTGAGCACAGTTTTTGCTCTTTTCCAAACCCTCCACTTTGGCTGCCTTGTCATGCTGAAAGGTGTTAAGTGGCTACTGTCAAGTGAGCCTTTCATCCAAAGACAGCCCCACATGTGGTTAAAGCCGGTGGGTGGCCAAACACTTTCAGACTCAATGGAAGGAGCAACTAAGCCCCTCTTATGTAGAAGTGAGAGCTACAAACCATGGAGGGACTGCCCAAGGCTCATGGCAGGGAAAATCTAAGCTGTGTGGGCCGAGGGGTATCCCTGGCTGCAAATGCAGGGACGAGGATATCAGTAGCAGGATGTGTGTGTTAGAGGGAAAAAGCCAGAGGAAACTATTGTGAGTGTGAAACGAAACAGAGAGACAGGGCTTTCTGGGCACAGAACTCTCTGGAAGGGAAGATGTGGGCTATTTGAGCAAGGAACTTGCCAGCTTCGTTTGTTTTTCCCGTGTTCAAAGGAACAGGACTTTGTGGGCACTTTTTGTGAATAAACAAGATGACACTGAGAACAGACCCAACTGATATAATTGATTTCTCCTGTTAATGGAAATAACCCAGCAAGGCCCTGAATACTGGTGAACCACTCAGGCCAAAAGAGTTAACCATATCTTCCTGGGACTGAACACAGAATCCCAGAAAAGTTGAAATATTTTTTTTCGAGTCAATTTAACATTAATCTGCACCTTCCTATTCATCTCCCCTCATGGAAGTTGTAGTTTGGGTGCCTCATCCCCTCATTTTTCCCTATGGGCTAGGCTCCCTGGCTGGACTGCATCTCCCATGATGCAACCATGGTAACGTGACTCCTGTGATGCACCACACAACAGGAAGACCCTGGTGCACCATGGGACATGTAGTCCAGCCAGACAGCCCATCCCAGAGAGGTGAATAGGAGCATGAAGCATCCGAACTTCAACTCCCCTGAGGCACCGCGACAGCTCAGGCAGACACAGATTAATGTTGAACTGACCCAATACAAAATGTCCCGTTTTGGTTTTCCCAAAGGAAAATTGAGACAAAAAATTGGCAATTTTGAAATGTTCCTGCAGGAAATTTTGATTTTTCTGGAAACTGCATTTTGCATCAGAAATTCAATTTGATGGGAAGTTCCTGACCAGCTGTTGTAGAGATGGATTAGCCACTGCCGGATCTGGCATTTAGTACAGAGAGGGAGTCTGATCCAATGATTAATTCACTAGCTAAGCACTTGGCAGCCTTCGATTCAAAGCCCTGCTCATCACAGACATCCTGGGTGGCCTGAGACTTTCTGTGCCTCAGTTTCCCCCTCTGATAAAGGCCCTCTGTGGTAGGTTAGTGCGATAGCCAGCTGGTCTAGTGGTCAGGCCAAGGCCCTCCTACTCCACTGGATCCTAACCCAAGACGCTAAAGGGGTATGGCAATGTCCAGGTAACATGTTGGTCCGCTCCCCTCTGGGTGGGTTCCTACCAGGTCGTGGTTCCTGCATGTGGTCACAGTATCAGCTCAGTCTGCTGAAGGGACACCAATGTCCCATTCCTGTGTATTCCAAAGCCAGACAGGACTATTGGGATCATCTAGTCTGACCTCCTGGATAACAGGCCAGAGAACGTCACTGAATTAATTCCTAGAGCAGATCTGTTAGAAAAATATCCCATCTTTATGTGAAACGTGTCAGTGACGGAGAATCCACCGTGACCTTTGGTAAGTTGTACCCATGATTAATTACCCTTACTGGTAAAAACATAGATCTTATTTCCAGGCTGAATTTGTCTAGCTTCTATTTCTAGCAAGTGGGTCATGTTGTAACTTTCTCTGCTAGACTGAAGGGCCCTTAAAGTATTTGTTCCCCATCTAGGTACTTATAGCCTGGGATCAAGTCACCCTGAATCTTCTCTTTGTAACACTAAATAAATCGGGCTCCTTAAGTCTATCACTACAAGGCAGATTTTCTAATTCTTTAATCCAGTGGTGCCCTAACTTCTCCTCTTGGGCCCCCCCCCTTACCAGTAATGGAATGTGTCCGCCCCTCCCCACCCCCAAGCCAGGAGCTCTGTGCCCAGAAAGCCCTAAATCTCTGCTTCCCTTGGCTTTCTGTCTCCAAGACACACATGCTGCAACCAGCCTCCTAGCCCCTGCATCTGCAAACCCTCAGTCCGCTGATGTGAGGGATTTTGACTCTCAAATCCGGGTCCACAGTCAGTCCTCAGACTGCAGCCACCATCTGGCAGCTTGCTGGTACCAGCAGGGGATGTGGGCTGGCAGACCCTACTTCACCAGAAGCCCTATCCACAAAGCTCCTGATTGGAGGAGATGTCTGGCCTCTCTGATTGGCTCAGACTTACTATTTAAGCCAGATGGAGGCACAGGAAGTTGTCTGAGTGGCTAGGTGAATCTGAAGTTGGCTGCTATGTTGGACCCTGTCTTGTTCCAGATCCATGTTTCTGTGCCCCACTCCAGGCTACTGACTCTGGCTCTGACCCTAATTCCTGCTCTGACGATATATGTCTCAGTACACAACAGTCATGTGCCTTGGGTGGTCCCTCCATTGTTTGTAACTCTCCCTCTTGCATAAAGAGACTTAATTGCTCCCTCTGAGCTTAAAAGAGGGGGCTTGGCCACCCATTGGTTCTAATGAGGCCTGTGATTGACTTTGGATGAAAGAATCATTTTATAGCACCCAATAGCAAATAATTCAGTAATTCACCACTTGCTCTTCCCCCATTCTCCATCCCTTACCCATGCTGTGCAGCGAGAGAACATTCAGGTGTCTTCAATGTAATATTGTGTTTTTGTAGCCAGAAGAAGTTTCCAAAATCAAAGCCAACTTCTACCATTAGCAGAGACTTAAATAGGGTGGAGCTGGCGAAGCAGGCTGAGGATGGTGACCCAGTCGGACTCAAAGGTAAAGGAAAACAGTCGTATGAGGGTGGGTTCATCTTAAATACATAGAAACTGAACCGGAGGAATGGAGAAAGGGAGCACCGCCCATTTGAAACCCCACTTCCAGGAATAATAATGCTTAGCATTTTTCATTGGTAGATCTCAAAAGAGATTGGTATTATTGTCTCATTTTGCATATGGGGAAAGTGAGGTACAGAGGGGTGAAATGAACACAGGTCTGCTGCATTCCAGGCCAACGTGCGATCCACTGCCTTGCTGCCTCCCCCCAAAAACCTCCAGCGTCTGTCTACACGATATACGAAGCCTGGGCTCTGACTCTGAGTAGCTCTGTCCCCAAGGAATTTTAAATGGCTTTCCCTCCTCCCCATTGCAGACAATCCATCTTTCTCCAAGATCCAGACATTCATGGCGTGGATGGTCCTACTCATTTTCCTGATTGCAATCGGAGGATTGAGCGCCACCATATTTGTTTTCACACGTGAGTGGAAAGGGCCCAGGCTGGCTCCATCTCCGCAACTCGGTTACACATTCTGTCCTCCCAGTTCCCTTTCCTGTGCAAGGCCAGATCCTGCCCCCCTATGAGCTACTCCAGGAGCGTAAACAGGATGGAAACTGACATCTCTCCAGCTAGGAATACCCCTTCTGTAGGGGAGATCCCTACTAACGTAGACAACCCTGACATAGGGAATGTCATGACATATGAAGTCACGATCTATGTTAAACAGGAGGGGATTATTAAAAGAAAACTGATGCAAACTATAGCCCCAAACAAGCAAATTTCTACACAGCTCGCTCCCCAACTTTGCCTCTCTTGTTGACCAGGGACTAGGAGGACCAGATAGCAAGTGTGAAAAATCAGGACAAGGGATGGGGGGTAATAGGGACCTATATAAGACAAAACCCCGAATATCAGGACTCTCCCAGTAAAATCAGGACATCTGGTCACTCTACCAGAGACCTGGATCCTGTCTACAACTCTGTACAAATCACAAAGCCATCTATGGTTGAATGAGACACCGTATGTCAAGATCTCATTACAGGGAACACGTGGAGGCCAGGTTGGAACTCCAGCTGGACTTCCTCTCCCATAAGGCTAAGGGTTGCCATGATGCACTCCCTTCTCTAAGAGGGGAGACCATGGTGCATCATGGGAGATGGCATCTGACCAAGGAGTCTCGCCTATAGAAGAGAATGGACACATCAGACACCAAGCCTACAGCTCCCATGATGCACTGCATTGACATGTCCAAGTCTTTGGTTTTCAGACGAAACACTTGCAATTTTTTTTCTGTAAAATCAAAATTTTCCACATTTTTTATTCTCATCCAAATTTTTAGCAGCGGAAAAAAAACATTTTCCCACCAGCTCTAAGTAGCTGCATTGATTGTAATTGTTCCACTCTGCTCGGCACTGGTGAGGCCTCAGCTGATGCACAGTGTCCAGTTCTGGGTGCTGCACTGTCAGAAAGATATTTGTTCTCTATGTGCCCTCAGGGTAGTTAACAGGCTTACAAAGGAGGTTGTGGATCCTCATCTCGGAGGTGTTCAAGACCCGGCTGGACAAACACCTGTCAGGGAAAGTCTGGGTTTACTTGGCCCAGCCCCAGGAGACTTGATGACCTGTCATTGTTCCTTCCAGCCCAACACGTCTACAACTACAGCTGTGTCGACCCTGGAGCTGATGTGAAATGTACTGACTGTTCCCGTCGCACCAGTACAACACCCCCCCGTGATGGTGGAAGCACTAACTTGTTGTTATCCTTGTGCATTACCAGGAGCTGCCATCAAACCTGACACGGCTGCTCTGAGAGCATCTGCTGCCCCATGCTGTGATGAAGGCTGGATCACCTTCCAAGGAAAGTGCTACTATTTTTCTGAAGAGGAAGGGAATTGGAAATCCAGCCAGAATTACTGCTCTTCGCACGCTGCCTCTCTGGCTGCGAACAGTAGCTTAGAGGCTCTGGTAAGACAGAGCCGTCGAGTCCTTGTAATGGCAATAGACCAGGTTGCCCACAGCAGGAGGTGTTGGCATTAGACTGGGAAAACATAAGGCCATCCAAACTCCGCCCACAAAACAAGCCCCACCCACTCATGACACCAAGTGTCCCTGGTGGGGCAGCGGTGACCAATCCTGTTCAAAAAATCACATCACCCCTGCCCCCTTCAAAAAAAAAATCATGGGATTTGGCTTAAAAATCATAGCATTTTGAAAGCCATGCTAAACTTGGAGGTTCTTTTGCGCACTCAGGTCACGTTTTGGAGCTTTCTTCTGCAAACACAGAGCTGGGAACGTTATAAATGTTTAATCAAAGGCTGAGATTTTTATGTATTCCCATGACTCAGGAGCTGTGGCTTCAGGACTAAATACCGAGTTTACCGACAAAATCATAAGAGATGGCAACCCCAGTTAGGATTAAATATCAATGTGTTGTCATTAGGGTTCCAATTTAACACCCAGTGGAGATGGGCAGGACATGTTCCATCCTGTTGAGTGAGTGGCCCAGGCTATCTGCAGACTCCGGCATAAGTGACACGGGGCAGTTCTTTCTCTCAGCGATTGCTTCAGGCTCTCTGCAAACTCAGGCAGGTGTGGCTCTGTCACTTACACTCAGTTCTTGTTTTGAACCATAAGGGGTGGAGCGTCTTCGTTCTCTTAATTCATTAGTTCTATTATTGTAGGCCTAGAGGTCACAGTCAGGGATCAGGTTTGCATTGATATATGGAATCACTGTCTATCTTCAACAGCAGGGGGTTATTAAAAGAAAACAGATTCAAACTATAGCCTGGGTTTACTTGGCCCTGCCCCAGGCGACTTGATGACCTCAAGTAGGCAGCAGTCTTCTCTACACAGCTCACTCTCCAACTTTGCCTCTCCTGTTGACCAGGGACCCACATCCTCTTTGTGACTCTATGCAGATCATAGAGGCTGAATGAGACACTTGTACAGACATGTAACAAATCCATTCCCCAAAGAGTCTGTAATCTGTGGTTTGAGAACACAAAATAGCAGGCCCCATGTGCCAGCTCAGTGACCCACATCCAGGCACTGAACTGCAATCTATAGCTGGCATCTGCAATACTGCTTAGGTAGCTCAGCCCAGATGGGAGCTGGGGAGAGAAGCAGCTAGCGCAGGTTGGTTTCACCACGTGGCCCCAAAGTTAGGGCAATGACCTGATGTCTAAGAGACCTAGGTTCAATTCCTAGCTCATCCACAGACCTTTGTGGTCACCCAGAGAGTATTTAGGTGTCAGGTGACCAGCTGTCCCATTTTTAAAGAGACAGTCCTGTATTTAAGCCCTCCTACAGGTGTCCCTTTTTCTAAATCGGGCAAATTCTCCTATATTTTCTATCTCTCCACCGCCCCCCCCCCCCCACCCTGTCAGTACTGGTGGGTCCTGCTGCTGGCTGGATCGGTGCTCAGAAGCTGCCTGCCCACCAGTGGGGGGGTCCAGTGGCCAACGCTGAGAGTGGGTGTGCCAGGCTGGTGGCAGGGCGAAGACTCAGTGCGCGGGGCCAGACGCTCCCCTTGTTGCTCCATGAGAACAGCCAACGCTGCGTGCTGGCTCTCAGCCAGCAGGGCCCCATTCTGCATCCCATTTCCGGCTCAGTCAACTTGATGTGAGTTTGAATGTTTGTCCTGCACAGTTCTGATTGACAGCCGCCGAACTCACTTCAATCCCAGCAATGTTACCAGGTGTCCTGTGTTCAGCCAGGGAAATATGGTCCCCCTCAATAGGAGAACCTGGAGACAGGGCCCTGGCTATTCATTCACCTTAATGGTGACGTCAGCGCTTTTCTAGGGCAGCTGCTGCTAATGCTCCAGCTGTGGGGAAGGATCCTGCTTCTGGTCACGCATCTGCTGCGGGGCTTTAACCCGCAATGGGAGGGGGAAATGCAGCCCACCCTGTGGAGCATCAGCTGAGCTCCAGACTGTCCCGTGTGGCCAAAGCTTAGAACTAACAAGCAGAGTTTAAAGCTGGAACTGGGACTAACCTGGACAAGCAGGACATAAAGACTATGGCGTTGCGTGTAATCTTGGGTGTGTCAGTGGGGCCTGGCTGGACAAAACCCCCAGTGCCCCACCCGCCTTGCTATCTGCTTGCTCCAGCTTTACCCTCTGTCAAGTCTACCTTTTGGTCACACGGGGGCAGCACGAACAGTCTCATCTAGATGCTGTTTGCATCTGACCCTTCAGGTTTCAGAAATAACCCAGCGGGCAGATCTCTGGGTGCAGCCAAATCCTCCCCCAAACTGACAGTTTCAGTAGCAAATCCCCTCAGTGTAGCCACTTTGCCAGTTTCAGACCCACGCAGTCCTTGCTGAAGTCCAGGGATGAGAAGCAGCCCTTAGCACGCTCCATGTTCTCTTGTTTGTCAAAGAAAATAACTTCATTCTAAACTTATTTTCTTACCAATAATAATTATGGAGTTGAAAAACATAGAATCATAGGACTAGAAGGGACCTTGAAAGGTCATTGAGTCTAGTCCTCTGCCTTCACAGCAGGACCAACTATCATCCCTAACAGATTTTTCCCCCAGATCCCTGGGTGGCCCCCTCAAAAATTAAACTCACAACCCTGGGTTTAGCAGGCCAGTGCGCAAACCACTGAGCTATGCTGCTCCCCCCCTTTCATTTTTATTTTGCACTGAAAAGAGCAAGTGATTTGCTTTTGCCTTTCCAAGGAGGCTTCTTTTTGCATGCTCCATATAGTCGCTCTAAAGTGCTGGTAACATATATTAAAAGTTCTAGTATTTTTAAAGAATGTTATAAGGATACAACAAAATGTCACACAAATGTCGTCTTAAGTGAAACATGCACTTTATCTCTTTTCAAGCTGTGCAAGCACGAAGGCAGCCAGTGGTGAGGTTATGTCCTGTTATCTGGCCTCGGTCTGAAGGCTGTTCAATAAGGGGCCGCTGGTATTTTTCCACATTTCTATTCTGGAACCACCTGACTCACGTTTCCCCTTACAAGCAGCTATCAACACAGCCAGGCAGGGAGGGTTGGCTTGGTTGGTCACCGCACCCCACCCCATCCTGTGTGAGAGAGGGGAATGGGAGAGTGTATGTGTCACCCCTCCCTGTGTGAACCTTAGAGATAAGAAGGCAGATAAAAATAATCCAGCTACACAGTATTTCTTTTTTAACGGGCTCAGTCAACTTGATGTTAATTTGAGCATTTGTCCTGCACCATGCGGATTGATTGCCTTTGAACTCGCCTGAATTCCAGTAATTTTACCAGGTGTCCTGTATTCACCACAGGGAAATAGGTCACCCTATTTAGTCCCCAACTCCCATTGAGTGACCTGGTGGCCTCCATTAGCACCTTCCAGCATAACAGCACGTTACACCCCATGGCCACGTAGGGACCAGAAACAGACAGAGATGGAATGGGTGGGGGAGAGGGACACGAATGATGTGTGATTTCCCTTTGCATTATTCAGAATACCGCAATGCACCATAAAGGCCCCTCTGATCACTGGGTTGGACTCCAGAGGGAACCGGGCCAGCCCTGGAGATGGGTGGATGGCACTGCATTCAACCACCTGTGAGTCTCATTCTCTCTGACTGCACATGGGGGGCGGGGCAGGATTGAGGGGATCCACACCAGGATATAGGGCAACTATGGCCAGAACCCCACCCACCACTTGGGAGCCTTAGAAAAGCCCCATTCCCGGAGAGGCAGCAGCCTCCTTTTCCCCCCTCCAGAAGTGGCAGCAGAGGCCTGTCTACTCCCAGAGAGGTATTGGTGGGAGCGGTGGGATCTGTCAAAATCTCACCCAACAGCTGGGCCTACTGCTCTCCTCTTTCCTTCCCCACCGCGCCTCCTGCTGGAGTGGGGTTAGCATGGGCTGTACCTACTAGCAGGGATCCAACACACTGTCTCCTGTGGCACCTTATAGACTAACAGACATTTTTGGAGCATGAGCTTTCGTGGGTGCCACAGGAGACAGTGATGCATCTGACGAAGTGGGTATTCACCCACGAAAGCTCATGCTCCCAAAATGTCTGTTAGTCTATAAGGTGCCACAGGATTCTTTGCTGCTTTTACAGATCCAGACTAACACGGCTACCCCTCTGATACTTGACACACTGTCTGTCATCCGTGTATAGACTCATAGACTCATAGACTCATAGGTCAGAAGGGACCAATATGATCATCTAGTCTGACCTCCTGCACAAGGCAGGCCACAAAACCCTACCCATACACATTTATAACAACCCCGAACCCATGACTGAGTTATTGAAATCCTCAAAATTGAGATTTGAAGACCTCAAGCTGCAGGGAATCCACCAGCAAGCGACCCATGCCCCACGCTGCAGAGGAAGGCGAAAAACCTCCAGGGCCTCTGCCAATCCGCCCTGGAGGAAAATTCCTTCCCGACCCCAAATATGGCGATCAGCTAAACCCTGAGCATGTGGGCAAGACTCACCAGCCAGCACCCAAGAAAGAATTCTCTGCAGTAACTCAGTTCCCATCCCATCCAACATCCCCTCACAGACCATTGAGCAGACTTATCTGCCGATAATCCAAAATCAATTGCCCAAATTAAACTATCCCATCATAACATCCCCTCCATATACTTATCAAGCTTAGTCTTAAAGCCCGATAAGTCTTTTGCCCCCACTACTTCCCTCGGAAGGCTGTTCCAGAACTTCACTCCCCTAATGGTTAGAAACCTTCGTCTAATTTCAAGTCTAAACTTCCTAATATCCAGTTTGTACCCATTCGTCCTCGTGCCTACATTAGTACTAAACTTAAATAATTCCTCTCCCTCCCTAACGTTAATCCCCCTGATATATTTATATAGAGCAAGCATATCCCCCCGGAGCCTCCTTTTGGCCAGGCTAAACAAGCCAAGCTCTTTGAGTCTCCTTTCATAAGGCAGATTTTCCATTCCTCACACTATAAGTCACACTATAGGTCACACTATAAGTCATGGCTGGGAGTTTACAGCAGCAGCCAGGATCAGCCTGGGCCAAGGCTGATGTCATTAGAGAAGCATTACACAAGAGCTAAGCCTCTATCTGTGTATGTATTGGAGCTGGCTGGGATTTTCCCAATGCAGTGTTTTTCCATCATGCAATCCCCACGCCTCCAATGGGAAACCCTTAGCAAAACCGTGTGGGTTTCAACAACATTTCATTTGGAAAGAAAAATGGAAGAAAAAATGTTTTGACCTGTTCGAAATGGAATGGTTGGATTTCCCATTTCAAAATGCTGCCTCTGTTCCATTTTTTAATTGTATGTAAAACAAGTTTTTTAAAAGTCAAAATCAGAACGAAATGTTTCAATTGTCCCGAAATAACGACAACAAAAACTCTGCATTGTTTTTCAGGACATTTCCTTTTGTTTTCTTCCATTTTGGAAGAGAAAAAAATTAAAACTCAGCTATTTTCCTACAAATTGAAAAATCTGCTTCCCAGCCCACTACAGGGTGTATGGAGGTGGCTCTTGTAAAGCGCGTCATCCAGTGGCAGTTAAGAATACGTAACATTTTTCACATATGCCAAGTTTACTCAAGTCACTCAATGCTCCCTTCTACTGATTGGAGCATATCTGAATGATGGCTCTTCTACAGCCTGTAAGCTAACAGAGGTTGGTCTTTTAGCTCAGGCAGTAGAGGTGCCTGCACTTAGACCCAGAAATCTCAGATTCAATCCCTGCTTCTGTCAGCCACACACAGGTGTGGTCTTATATTCACAATTTTGTAGGACCAATGAAGTTATTGTTGTCGTGCACCACAAACAGCTTCCAGATGGCACAGGTCTTAACATGGTGCCAAGAGTGGGAGGGCTTTGATTCTTTGGAGTCACTAGCCAGAAACACTTCTGCAAGGGTGGTGGGCAGCATTTGTGCACTCAGAGCCTATATTAGGTGTAACAGCCTGCACGGAACTTGGAGGGAGGAGCACAGGTTGCGGGGGGGAAGAGTCTGGAGAAAGCACCAGTCAGTCGGTCTGTGTGCACATGGCTGGAATGTTAGCTGCAGTCACAGCACCTCTGTCAATTGTTCTCTTAACAAAGAGCCAGTTTAGTTTAAGAACATGGACAGTGTCACTAGCCCAGCACAAACCCCCAGCGTAGGAGACCCACACCAGCATAATACAGGGCTTGTCCTAGTATTGAATGTCTTCACTGCAGAGTTAACTTGGGTCGCAGCACATGGATTAGCCTAGCAGCCCTACCTGAATGATTGGGTTAGCCGGTGCACCGCTCCCCTCCCCAGTGTGTGTCACTCTGACTTCTGAGGACGTATCCCATGGGTCTTTGTGCTTCAATAAGACAAGCCACTCTGATTCTTTCCCAATGAATTGTGGGAGAATGTGTCTGTCCTTTCTGGGCACATGGCAGGAGAATTGTGGGAAGGCATTGGAGGATGATCAGCGCTTGAGGGGTATCACTTGTGTCCACTCCGCAAACTGGACGGGTTACCAGCTCAGAGGAGAGCAGCCAGACCTGCTAGCCCAGGTTGAAAGCACCGTGAAACTCAGCCCAGAGGATTGTGGGTGCATGGAGGGGGGTCAGGAATATATACTTCAGGGGAATGGTTGGTGTAGCTACATCAGCGCAAAGATCCCCCCCCTGCACTGTTAAAACGTGTCCCTTATACCTCACATGTCTGGGCTTTGACTTCCAGCCAGTTGTTCTCGGTGCCTTTTTCCGCTAGCTTCACCGGGGCCTTTGGGATTGATCCTCTTCCTCTCCACTGCAGCTTTGAGATCAGAGGAGCCGGACTCTGCGCTTACCTGGATGACGGCGTTGTGAACAGCGCGGGCTGCGACACCGAGAGGAAGTGGGCCTGCAGCAAGCTGGACGGAGAGACCAGGGGGAAGCAGAGGGCCCCACAGTGTTAAGAGCAGCCAAACTGCAGGCTTAGGCTACAGCATGACTGTAATAAGACCCCTGTGGCGGGAACCAGGCTGAACCTCTCTGGATGACACCAGAGCAAATCTTGGCAGTTTGCCTCTAACTAACATTATTCTGTAAATGTCACCGTCACAGACTGGGAGGACAGACAGATCCATAGTCATCTAGAAGCCCAGTGCTAACATCCGGCCATTCTGAAGGATCTGATTTTTAAAACAAGTGATCTATTTAAGCAAGCCACAGAAATCATAAGAACACAAGAACGGCCATCCTGGGTCAGACCAAAGGTCCATCTAGCCCAGTATCCTGTCTTCCAACTGTGGCCAATGCCAGGTGCCCCAGAGGGAATGAACAGATGGGGAATCATCGAGTGATCTATCCCTTGCCGCCGATTCCCAGATTCTGGCAGACAGAGGCTAGGGACACCATCCCTGCCCATCCTGGCTAATAGCCATTGATGGACCTGTCCTCCATGAACTTATCTGGTTCCTTTTTGAACCCTGGTATAGTCTTGGCCTTCACACCATCCTCTGGCAGGGAGTTCCACAGGTTAACTGTGCGTTGTGTGAAGAATTACTTCCTTTTATTTGTTTGAAACCTGCTGCCTATTAGTTTCATGTGGTGACCCCTAGTTCTTGTGTGATGAGAAGGAGTAAACAACACTTCCTTCTTTACTTTCTCCACACCAGCCATGATTTTATAGACCTCTATCATATCCCCCCTCAGTCGTCTCTTTGCCAAGCTGAAAACTCCCGGCCTTATTCATCTCTCCTCATACCTTTTTGCCTCTCACTGCTTCTTTTACTTTGTTGTTTAGCCACGGTGGCACGTTTTTGCTTCTCTTACTGTGTTTTTTAATTTGGGATATACCTTTAAGTTGAGCCTCTATTATGGTGTCTTTTAAAAGTTTCCCTGCAGTTTGCAGGGATTTCACTTTTGGTGCTGTACCTTTCAATTTCTGTTCCGCTAACTTTCTCATTTTTGTGTAGTTCCCCTTTCTGAATTTAAATGCTACAGTGTTGGGCCGCTGTGGAGTTTTCCCCACCACTATTACCAAGCGGTCCAGCTATACCAGTGGTCTCCGAGCTTTTTACGCCCAAGATCACTTTTTGAATTTAAGGGCAACTCAGGATCTACCCCGCCCCTTCCCCGAGTCCCGCCCCTTCCCAACTCCCCCCACTCCATCTCCCCACCCCATTGCTCGCTCTCCCCCACCCTCACTCACTTTCACCGGGATGGGGTAGAGAAATTGGGGTTCAGGAGGGGGTGCAGGCTCTGGGCTAGGGCCGAGGGCTTTGCAGTGTGGAAGGGGACTCTGGGCTGAGCCTGGGGCAGGGGATTGGGGTGCAGGAGGGGATGGGGGTGCAAGCTCTGGGAGGGAGTTTGGGGGCAGGAGGGGGCTCCGAGCTGGGGCACAGTGTTGGGGTGCAGGGTGCTGAATCTGGGGGGAGGCTCAGGACTGGGGTTTACAAATCCTTTAATCGTTCTCGTGGCTCTTCTCTGACCCCTCTCCGATTTATCAACATCCTTCCTGAGCTGTGGGCACCGGAACTGGACACGGGATTCCAGCAGCGGTCGCAGCAGGGCCAAATCCAGAGGTAAAATAACCTCCCTGCTCCTACTCGAGATCCCCCTGGTTATACGTCCCAGGGTCGCACTAGCCCTTTTGCCGTCAGCACCTCACTGGGGGCTCGTGTTCAGCCGATTGTCCCCCAGGACCCCTAGATCTTTGTCAGAGTCACTGCATCCATCCCTAGCCATATGCAGCCGTCTATCCCCATGTCCGTCCCTCCCTCCATCCATCCTCCCCCATCCCCACAGACATCCCTCCATCCCCACCCACATCCCTCCCTCTATCCCTCCATCCCCACCCACATCCCTCCCTCCATCCCTCCATCCCCACCCACTTCCCTCCATCCCTCCATCCCCACCCACATCCCTCCCTCCATCCCTCTATCCCTCCATCCACACCCACATCCCTCCATCCATCCCTCCATCACCACCCACATCCCTCCATCCCTCCATCTCTATTCACATCCCTCCCTCCATCCCTCCATCCCCACCCACATCCATCCCTCCATCCCCACCCACTTCCCTCCATCCCTCCATCCCCACCCACATCCCTCCCTCTATCTCTCCATCCCCACCCACATCCCTCCATCCATCCCTCCATCCCCAACCCACATCCCTCCCTCTATCCCTCCATCCCACCCACTTCCTCTCATCCTCCATCCACACCCACATCCTTTTTCCATCCATCCCTCCATCCCACCCACATCCCTCCATCCCCACCCACTTCCCTCCATCCCTCCATCCCCACCCACATCCTCCATCCCCACCCACTTCCCTCCATCCCTCCATCCACACCCACATCCCTCCATCCATCCCTCCATCCCCACCCACTTCCCTCCATCCCTCCATCCACACCCACATCCTCCATCCACCCTCCATCCCCACCCACATCCCTCCCTCCATCCTCTATTCCTCCATCCCCACTCACATCCTCCATCCCTCCATCTCTATTCACATCCTCCCTCTATCCCTCCATCCCCACCCACATCCCTCCGTCCCTCCATCTCTATTCACATCCCTCCTCCATCCCCACCCCATCATTCCTCCAGCATCAGTGCCAGCGCTGGGTGTCACTGAGAGATGCCTAGGGCCCCGACTTTGGGTGAAAAGGGCTGGAGGGTCCCAGGGCAACATGACACGGTCCCCAGTCCCCCAGCCCCACGACCCTCGGCTACCAGCCTGCAGGCTGGGGGTTGGGGGGTGGAGCAGCCGGGTACGGCCAGGTGGGGTTACAGCGAGTGCTGCTGCTGGCACTGTCGGACCGGCCTGCTCAGTCGCTGGGCTGGGCGACTGGCCAGGGCTGGAGATTGTTACATGAGGAAAATAGGAGTCTGGGCAAAATCGCGGGGTTAGACATATTTGGTGGGGTGGGTCCCATACACATACGCACCTTACAGCGCGAACCTATTTCCTACCACCAGAGGGCAGTGCTAACACACACACACAAACACACACACACACACACCCCAGGTCTCTATTCCCACCACCAGAGGGCAGTGCTAACACACACACACACACACACACACACACACACCCCCAGGTCTCTATTCCACACCAGAGGGGCAGTGCTAACACACACACACACACACACACACAACACACACCAGGTCTCTATTCACCACCAGAGGGCAGTGGCTAACACACACACACACACACACACCCCAGGTCTCTATTCCCACCACAGAGGCAGTGCTAACACACACACACACACACACACACACCCCTCAGATCTCTATTCCCATCACCATAACGGGGCAGTGCTAACACTGCACAACACAACAACCGCCTCAGGTCTCTATTCCCATCACCAGGAGAGGGCAGTGCAACACACACACAACACACACACACGCACACACAACACACACACCAGGTCTCTATTCCCCACCACCAGATGTGGCAGTGCTAACACACACACACACACACACACACCAGGTCTCTATTCCCATCACCAGAGGGCAGTGCTAACCACACACAACACACACACACACCAGGTCTCTATTCCCACCACCAGAGAGCAGTGCTCAAACACACACACACAACACACACACACCAGGTCCTATTCCCACCACCAGAAGAGCAGTGCTAACACACACACACACACACACACACACACACACACACACAAAGTCTCTATTCCCACCACCAGACGGGCAGTGCTAACACACACACACACACACACCAGGTCTCTATTCCCATCACCAGAGAGCAGTGCTAACACACACACACACACACACACACACACCACGGTCTCTATTCCCATCACCAGAGAGCAATTGCTAACACACACACAGCACAACCCAGGTCTCTATTCCCACCAGCAGAGGGCAGTGCTAACAACACACACACACACACACCACACATAAACACACACACCAGGTCTCTATTCCTAACCACCAGAAGCAGTGCTAAACACACACATACAACACACACACACACACACACACACACACCAGTCTCTATTCCCAGCCACCAGAAGGCAGTGCTAACACACACACACACACACACACACACACACCACACCAGGTCCCTCTATTCCCACCAGCAGGGGCGGCGGCGATGCTCTCTCACGTCACAGCAGGGCTGCAGAACTGGGGCTGGGGTTATTTTCTCACTAGCATGTGACCCCTGCTCCCCATGGGCAGACTCAGGCTGAGTGTTACAGTCTCTCGGGCCTGTACCCACCAGCCAGGGGCCAGTGTGCATCTGTGGGGGGAATCCAGCGCCAGCGGGTTTGAACCGGGCGAGCCCCTTTCCCATATGCCTCCCTTTCAAAGGATCCAGGAAATTGTCCTTCCCCCACTCATCCTCAGGTGCTGCTGTGAGCTAGGGACCTGCTGCCCTCCCAGAGCTGGCTGCATCTCAGTGCCGGGTGAGTCATCCCCATGGGTGGTGTCGTTTGTGGCTTTTCCCCAGCCGCCCCTCCCAGAGCTGGCTGCATCTCAGCACCAGGCGAGCCATCCCTGTGCAGTGTCACTGTGCAGCTTTTCCCAGCCACCCTTCCCCAGAGCTGGCTGCATCTCAGCACCAGGCGAGCCATCCTGTGCAGTGTCACTGTGCAGCTTTTCTCCAGCCGCCCCTCCCCAGAGCTGGCTGCATCTCAGCACCAGACGAGCCACCGTTGTGCAGTGTCACTGTGCGGCTTTTCTCTCAGTCCACCTTTCCCCAGAGCTGGCTGCATCTCAGCACAGGCAAGCCATCCCTGTGCAGTGTCACTGTGCGGCTTCTCCCAGCCGCCCCTCCCCAGAGCTGGCTGCATCTCAGCACCAGACGAGCCACCGTTGTGTGCAGTGTCACTGTGCGGCTTTTCTCCAGCCACCTTTCCCAGAGCTGGCTGCATCTCAGCACCAGGCAAGCCATCCTGTGCAGTGTCCTGTGCGGCTTCTCCCCAGCCGCCCTCTCAGAGCTGGCTGCATCTCAGCCCAGGCGAGCCATCCCTGTGCAGTGTCACTGTGCGGCTTTTCCCCAGCCGCTCCTCCCCAGAGCTGGCTGCATCTCAGCACCAGGCGAGCCATCCCTGTGCAGTGTCACTGTGCGGCTTTTCCCCAGCCGCCCCTCCCCAGAGCTGGCTGCATCTCAGCCCCAGGCGAGCCATCCCTGTGCAGTGTCACTGTGCGGCTTTTCCCCAGCCGCTCCTCCCCAGAGCTGGCTGCATCTCAGCACCAGGCGAGCCATCCCTGTGCAGTGTCACTGTGCGGCTTTTCCCCAGCCGCCCCTCCCCAGAGCTGGCTGAATTATCACAGCCAGTGCTTTGCGATCTATTGGTCTGTTCACACGCTTGGGTGCCCCTTTCGCCTGGTACAATCCCACAAATGCCTGCGTCATGGGGCACGTCAGGGACACTCAGCCCCGAGCAATTCTGGAACAATCAGCTACCCGGGCCACGTCCGGTTAATATTGCCCTAGGGCTGCACCCCCACCCCCACCCTCCTGTGTCAACGGGGTCCTCAGGGCGTAGGGGGCTGTTAATGAGTGACCAGGCCCCATTCCCCCTGCAGAGCAATGAGCTGTAATTAACAGGACAGGTCAGGGGGTGACTGGGCCGGAAAGAATGGGAGGGGAGCAGGTTAGATCTAGTGTCAGCCTGTGAGACACAGACACAGAGACACACACAGAGTCCCTCCCCGCTGACCCAGCCAGTCCCCCAACCCTGGGCCCAGATGGGAGCCAGCGTCCCCTAGAGGGGAAAGGCCCCGTGTCCGTTCCCCAGCCCCACACCCATGTCTGGAGAGAAGTTAGAAGTTGAAGCGTGGAAGTGCCCCGCCCACCCCCGCCTGAGTCCTTGGCCTGCAAACCGGTCCATCCCCTGGGGCCTGCAGGGAAAAGATGGGATGGTGACACCAGCTTGCTCATCCATGCACTGCATGACCGTCCGTGCACTCACACTGCACGCTGACTCACCGGCCACTGCTGGGCCTCCACCACAGGGGACTCCAGCAACCAAAGCAGAGCGGGAGAGCAGGGCTGGGCTTGGGAATGGGGATAGATAAATAGATAGATAGATAGATAGATAGATAGATAGATAGATAGATAGATAGATAGGGTGGATGGGGGGGAGAGAGATGGAGGTGTGGGGATAGATAGAGGAGGTGGATGGGGATAGACAGATAGATAGATAGATAGATAGATAGATAGATAGATAGATAGATGGGGTGGATGTGGATAGATAGAGGGGGTGGATGGGGGGAGAGAGAGAGAGAGATGGGGGTATGGGGATAGATAGATAGATGGAGGAGGTGGATGGGGATAGATAGAGGGGGTGTATGGGGATAGATAGATAGATAGATAGATAGATAGATAGATAGAGGGGGTGTATGGGGATAGATAGATAGATAGATAGATAGATAGATAGATAGAGGGAGTGGATGGGGGGGAGAGAGAGAGAGATGGGGTGTGGGGATAGATAGATGGGGTGTATGGAGATAGATAGATAGATAGAGGGGTGGATGGGGGGAGAGAGAGAGAGATGGGGTGTGGGGATAGATAGAGGGGGTGGATGGGGATAGATAGATAGATAGATAGATAGATAAAGGGGGTGGATGGGGGGAGAGAGAGATGGGGTGTGGGGATAGATAGAGGGGGTGGATGGGGATAGATAGATAGATAGATAGTGTAGGTACAGCCATACTGGGTCAGGCCAAAGGTCCATCTAGCCTAGTGTCTTGTCTTCCAACAGAGGCCAGTGCCAGGTGCCCCAGAGGGAATCATCAAGTGACCCATCCCCTGTCGCCCACTCCCAGCTTCTGGCAGTCAGAGATTCAGGGGCACACAGAGCTTGGGGTTGCATCCCTAACCATCCTAGCTAATAGCCATTGATAGACCTGCCCTCCATGAGCTTATCTCATGCTTTTTTGAACCCAGTTACACTTTTGACCTACACAACATCCTGCGGCGAGGAGTTCCACGGGTTGGCTGTGCGGTGTGTGAAGAAATACGTCCTTTCCTTTGTTTTGAACCTGCTGCCTGTTCATTTCATCGGGTGACCTCTAGCTGTTTTGTTCTGAGAAGGGGCAAATCACACTTCCTTCCTGGCTTTCTCCTCACCAGTCATGACTTTATCGACCTCTGTCCTAGTCATCTCTTCTCTGAAGAAAACAGCCCCAGTCTTTTTAATCTCTCCTCATCCGGAAGCTGTTCCACCCCCTTAAGCCCTGCTCTGTACCTTTCCCAGCCTAACAGAGCTGTGCTGAGCCAGAGCCTGGGCGCTGGGTATACGAGCCTCGGGGCGCGAAGCCTCCGCAAACGGGGCAAGACATGCAGGATGTGGGGCACCTCCCTCCTCATGCCCACCCCAAAGCAAGAGTCACACCCTGCCTGTGAGATGGGGCAACAACAGCTGCACGCAGCATTTAAGGTGTGTAAGTACCATGGATTTGTATAGAGGCAAGAAGATCTTTTCTGTCTTATCATCTGTCCCTTTCTTAATGATTCCCAGCGCGCTGTTTGCTGTTTTGTCAGCCACCGCACGTGGAGTGGGTGATTTCAGAGAACCCTCCACAATGACTCTAAGGTCTTTCTTGAGTGGTAACAGCTAATTTATCTGTCTAGTTAGGATGATGTTTTCCAATGTGCATTACTTTGCATTTATCAACATTGAATTTCATCTGCCGTTCGGTCGCCCGGTCATCCAGTTTTGTGAGATCCCTTTGTCGCTCTTCGCAGTCTGCCCGGGACTTAGCTATCGGGAGCAGTTTTGCCACCTCACTGGTTGCCCCTTTTTCCAGATCCTTTATGAACATGTTGAACAGGACTGAGCCCAGTATGGACCCCAGGGGGACACCACTGTAAAAACTGATCATTTAGTCCTACCCTTTGTTTCCTGGCTTTTACCCAGTTACTGATCCATGAGACAACCTTCCCTCTGATCCCGTGGCTGCTTCCTTTGCTTAAGAGCCTCTGGTGAGACAGATAGATGGGGGTGTAGGGACTGGACAGACAGACAGATGGGGGTGTAAGGGACGGACAGACAGACAGATGGGGGTGTAGGGGATGGACAGATGGGGGTGTAGGGACTGGACAGACAGACAGTGACTTCCGGTGATGTAGGGACCTGGACAGGACAGACAGACTGGGGGGTGTAGGGGTTGCAGACGATCAGGGTAATGGGATGGACAGACAGACAGATGCGTGTCTGTTGTAGGAACGGTACAGACAGACAGTATGGGGGTGCAGGGGCATGGAACAAATGGACAGGGATTAGTCCAGACACGATGATGCTGGTTGCCAGCGGTCTTTCCCCACCGGGCGGGTGTCTCGGGTGGACAGGCTCTTGCTGATGTTTCTTTCCCTGTCTCCTCTCTTACCAGGAAGCCCTGCCTGGGTGGAACCGGGCTGGCTCAAACTCAGCGCCTGGGGGCCCAGATCATTAAAACACAGCAAAGCTTCCCATCGTCGACAGGTTCTGTGCAGGCCCAGCACAACGCGGGCCCTGGCTCCCATCTTCCCCTGTGCTTAACCACTTGTCCCCACTCCCCTCCAGGAGCCAGGGAGAGAACCAGTGTCCTGGTTCCCAGCCCCTGCCCGCTCTGATCCCACTTACGCCCACTGCCCTTGCAGAGCCAGGCAGGCCATTGGAGTTTTGCACTTTGCTAGGGCCAGAGCGAAGGGAAATGACGCACTCACCCGCTGTGTTTATCTAAAACAGCCGAGGGGTTCGTGCACGGCCTGGGCTGGTTATTTCCAAAGTCGAGTTTTCTTGGGCATGGCTCGGGGTGAGGCAAGAGCCTGAGCTCTGCCCGATCCGGCCCCCGCCAGCTTCGACTTACAGTGAATTTGAAACGAGCCCGCCGGCCTCTGGGCATCCGGCTACCAAAGGGGCCCTCGATCACTGGTGCGTGTGTGGGGCAGAGCAGAGGGGTTGTGGGTCAGTGGAGTGAGGGCACCGGCACGGCTGGGGCGGCAGGGCGGCTACAAGGGGCGCATGGCGGAGTGAGGGGCACCGGCAGAGCTGGGGGGGCGAGGAATGGTCTGGGCTAGCAAGAGGGCTGCGGGTACAGGAGTGAGGGCACTGGCAGAGCTGGGCTGGCAGGGCTTGGCGGGTCGGCGAGTGAGGGAAGGCAGCTCGGCAGGCTGGGCCTCAGCAGGGGCTGCGGGTGCGCGAGTGAGGGGCACTGCAAGAGGCTGGCTGGAGGGCGGCTGCTGGTGGCGAGTGAGGGGCACTGGCAGGGCTGGGCTGGCACAGGGGCTGCGGGTCTGGAAAGTGGGCACCGGAGGCTGCGGTGCGGATAAGCTTAGGCAGGCTGGTGAAGGGACGGCAACCGGGGCAGGCTGAGCTAGCAGGCGCGGCGTCGAGTGAGGCCCGGAGGCTGGGGGCAGGGTGGGAGAGGGCGCGGTCGGGAGGGGCCCCACTGGCAGAGCTGGGCTGGCAGGAGTGGCTGCGGGTCAGGGAGTTGAGGTGGCACCGGGCAAGCTGGGGGAGTGCTATACGGGTCGAGAAGCATAGCAGGGGGCTGCGGCGTTGGGAGTGAGGGGTCATCTGGCACGGCTGGTGCTGGCAGGGCGCGGTCGGGATCGGGATGAGGGGCTACTTGGCAGGCTGCTGGCGCTGCGGGGCTGCGGGCCTCGGGCCAGCAAATCGGTAGGGGCACACGGCAGAGGCATGGGCTGACAGGGGCTGCGGGCTGGGAGTGAGGGGCACGGCTAGAGCTGGGTAGGCAGGGCTGAGTAGCAGGGGCTGCGGGTCAGGAGTGAGGGGCACCGGCAGAGCTGGGGGGGCAGGGCTGGGCTAGCAGGGGGCTGCGGGTTGGGAGTGAGGGGCACTGGCAGAGCTGGGCTGGCAGGGGCTGCGGGTCGGGAGTGAGGGGCACTGGCAGAGCTGGGCTGGCAGGGGCTGCGGGTCGGGAGTGAGGGGCACTGGCAGAGCTGGGCTAGAAGGGGCTGCAGGCTGGGAGTGAGGGGCACCGGCAGAGCTGGGCTAGCAGGGGCTGCGGGTCGGGAGTCAGGGGCACCGGCAGGGCTGGGGTCCTGGCAGGGGAGGGGGCACCCAGGGCCAGGCCAGGCTAGCAATCTGGAGTGGAAATTTATTTCTTTTTTTCTCCCTCTCCCCGTCTCTTTCACCTTCCTGCCCAGAACAATTACCAGGCCGCCAATTGCTCAGGAAACCTGCCCTCGGCCAATGCACCAGTTCCAGCCATGTTCCCGGCACCTGGCTCACTCCCCACCTCCCCGCCGCCCCACTGCTGAGCCGTCCGGGAGCAGTGGCCCGAGACGCCCTGACCCAGGGCAGTTCCTGCCAGGCCCCAGTTCCTGTTCCAGCCCCAGGCGCTGGCGGAGGCCGGAGACCAACAGGCTCTGTTCACACCCAGATACAAATACCCCACTGCAGACCACTGTTTGTAGGAGTGTTGCCGGTGCCCACTAGTGTTTCTTAGTGGGTCCTGTGGCTGCTCCCCCCGCTCTCCGTAGCGGGGACCCGAGGGGCCCACTGCAGAGACACTTCTGGTGTCAGTGGTGGGATCTGTGGTGAGAAGGAGTTTGAGTCCCTTGGGCTCGGAGGGCAAACGAGAGGGCGAGACGTGTTTGACTGGGCTCAGCTTGAGGGCTTCAAACACGCACATGCAACGTCCCCATACACAGTACACCTAACACACACCACCACCCTCGCTCTCTCACACACACAAAACCTCCTCCCTCCATCATACACACACACACACACCCTTCCTCACCAGACACAGACACACACAAGCATGCACCCAAACACACAGTCACAGCAACTGACACCCATTCACAGCAACACAAATGTGTTACAGAAACACAAGCACACACAGTCAGAATCACACACTTAAAGAGTAACGCATACACAGCCACCCAGTCGCAGAAACACACATCTAGACAGCAACACACCCAGCAACACAAACACACACATGTCAATAGCAACATCAACACACCCCGTCACAGCAACACAAACACACACGTTCACAGTCACGCGTGTAGACACCAACACACACACACACTCACAGCAACACACCCAGAGCCATGCACGCGGCTGTCCACACACACTCCATGCTACAAACGCGCGTGCACACACCCACACACACACTCACAGCCCGAGGTGCGTGCCAATCTCGCTAGGACCAGGAGTGGGGTGACTCAGCATTGCTGACAGAGGCTGGGCTCCAAGCCCAAGGCAGGAAAACTTTGCAATCTCGAAAACCCCACATGCAACCACATTCCCGGGATG
Source organism: Chelonoidis abingdonii (assembly GCF_003597395.2). NCBI lineage: Eukaryota > Metazoa > Chordata > Testudines > Testudinidae > Chelonoidis > Chelonoidis abingdonii. The sequence continues at coordinate 2,364,236 of NC_133780.1, read as the reverse complement.
CCTCTGCCCTGAGCGAATCCCTCCACAAGCCCTGATTCCAGCAAGGTCACGCCAGTTTTACACCGGAGTCACTGAGATCAGAACTGGCTCTGGCACCATTGACGGCAGGGGGGTCACTCCGGTTTCACACCAGAGTCACTGAGATCAGAACCGGCTCTGCCTCCATTGACGGCAGGGGGTTCACTCTGGTTTCACACCGGAGTCACTGAGATCAGAACCAGCTCTGGCGCCATTGACGGCAGGGGGGCACTCCGGTTTCACACCAGAGTCACTGAGATCAGAACCGGCTCTGGCTCCATTGATGGCAGGGGGGTCACTGCAGATTCACACTGGAGTCACTGAGATCAGAACCGGCTCTGGCTCCATTGATGGCAGGGGGATCACTCTGGTTTCACTCCGGGTTCACTGAGATCAGAACCGGCTCTGGCTCTATTGACAGCAGTGCGGTCACTCCGGTTTCACTACGGAGTCACTGAGATCAGAATCGGCTCTGGCTCCATTGACGGCAGAGGGGGTCACTCCGGTTTCACACCGGCGTCACTGAGATCAGAACCGGCTCTGGCTCCATTGATGGCAGAGGGGGTCACTCCAGTTTCACACCGGAGTTACTGAGATCAGAACCAGCTCTGGCTCCACTGACGGTAGTGGGGTCACTCTGGTTTCACTCTGGGTTCACTGAGATCAGAACCAACTCTGGCTCCACTGACAGCAGTGGGGTCACTCCGGTTTCACACCAGAGTCACTGAGATCAGAACCAGCTCTGGCCCCAGGGCCGGATTCCAGGCGGGAAGCTGAGCTCAGAGCTGGGTCGTGCTGAAGTCATATTTACAGGGGCTACACGAGTCATTTCTAAGTGTGTGGCCGGTGACTCAGCCCATCCAGGACACCCCCCCCCCCCCCCACCTTGGCTAGCCGGGCAGCCGCGGCCTGCTTGTGTGTTCAGAGCCCCAGCCAGGAGTTCCAGGGGCCCCCTGGCTTTCTCCAAAACTCAAACAAACCCAGCCCCGGGCTTGACTATAAAGTTTCAGCGGACTTACTCACCTTCCTCCAGCCACCTATGGACCGGCGAACCCCAGAGCCAGGCCACTGGCCAGGGAATGGGGCTTGAGTTGTGGGGGGCAAGAGCCAGGCCTCCTGGGTTCTTTCCAGTGCTGGGAGGGTGGCTCTAGTGGTTAGAGCAGGGGTGGGCTGGGAGCCAGGGACTCCTGGGTTCTCTCCCTGGCTCTGCGACATATGCAGGTTCGTATTATTAACTCCATTTGCAGGAATCGGAAAAATCCGGCCATGAGATTGATATGAATAAAACACGCTTTGAAAAGAAGTGAGTTCAGTGGCAAAGAACCCAGGCGTCCTGGCTCCCCCCTACCCCCCGGTCTAAGCACCAACCTCACTCCCCTCCCAGCATGGTTCGTCAGTGGGGGAAGCTGCAGTGGCAGGGTGGTGGAAGCAGGTACTTGCCCTGACCCGTTCGCCCTACCTGCAGCTCCTCTTCCCCCGGCAGCTGTACTTAAAGTGAGTCTCCTCATCCTAGGCCCAGGGCTTGCAGCGTCCTGCTCAGGGACGCCAACACCCCGCTCCTTTGCCCAGCCACCTCGGGACGGAAACCATCCCCCTTGCCCGGGGCTACCACCTTCTGTTCCCTTCGCTTTCAATTGCACCGGCTGCTCAATCCTGGCTCCCCAGCCCCTCACTGCTGTGCCCCTCCTACTCCCGACCCGCAGCCCCTGCTAGCCCAGCTCTGTGGCTCCCCAGCTCTGCCGGTGCCCTCCCTCCTGATTCCCGGTAGCCCCTGCTAGCCCAGCCTGCCCCCACCACCGCTCTTGCCACTGCCCCTCACTCCGACCCGGCAGCCCCTTGCCAGCCCACGCCTCGCCCCCCCCCAGTCTCTGGGCTCTGGATGCCCCTCCCTTCCTGACCTGCAGCCCGCTGCTAGCCACAGCCCTGCCCACCCAGCCCCTCTGCACGCCCTACTGGGCCAACCCAGCCCTCCGCCGCCCTTGCCCCCATCGCCGCCCCCTCCCCGTTAGCCAGCCTGCCCCTACCCCGGTCTGCCTCTGACCTCAGCCTGCCAGCCAATCTGCTCCGCCCAGCTCTGCCGGTGCCCCTGTCCTCCTTGCACCGTCAGCCCCTGTTAGCCCAGCCCTGCCCCCCTAGCCCTGCCGGTGCCCCTCACTCCCGACCTGCAGCCCCTGCCAGCCCAACTCTGGGCTCCGCCCAGCTCTGCCGGTGCCCCTCACTCCCGACCCGCAGCCCCTGCTAGCCCAGCCCTGGGCTCCCCCAGAGCTCTGCCAGGGCCCCTCACTCCCGACCCGCAGCCCCTGCTAGCCCAGCCCTGCCCCCTAGCCCTGCCGGTGCCCCTCACTCCCAACCCGCAGCCCCCACTCTTCCTTTTCCCATCCCTCTTCATGCCTCTGTCCCCATCACACACTGCCCCAGATGTGTCCTCATCTTGATTTCCCCATCCGCCATATTTCCTGTGCCCGCGTTAGCTCGGCTCCCTCCCCGCCACCCGCAAAGTCGGCTCCTCCACGGGAAGTGAGGACTCTGCAGCCCCTGCCCCCACTTCTCGTAACTCCAGGCACAGGCCCTTCCGGGAGCCTGGCTTGTATCAGCTGGGGGGGCCCCCTGCAAGTGACTAAAGCGTCCCTGTGACGGGGGACTGGGGCCTTATGTGGCTTCCTCTTCTCTGTAAGAGTCACCGGATTCGGCTCAGCCTCTGCCCGGGCTCCCCTTGGCCCCACACCTGACCGCTGCTGCCCCCCGGCACACTGGCCTCTGGCCACTCTGTACCCCCTGCCCCAGGCAGTAGGGACAGGCACGGTCCCACCTCCACGGGGACCCAGCTAACTGGCTAAGACAGAACCCAGGAGTCCTGGCTCCCAGCATCCCCCACTCGACCCCACTCCCCTCCCAGAGCCAGGGATAGAACCCAGGCATCCTGGCTCCCGAGAAGCGCAAGTGGGGGGGAATCCGGAAGATCCTGGCCCGTGGGATTCAGGCTGTCGGTTCCAGTTTTGATTTTGCTGACTCACAGCTTAAGTGGCTCTGAAGCTGTTTAGTGGAGACGGATTTTTCCATTTCACCAGCTGAAATTCACTTCCTTTTCCCTGATCTGCCTCTGGCGGGGTGCCTGGGCCACCCCCTCCCGCGACCCCAACTCCCCAGCAAGGGCCCCTCAATACCCACACACAGAGCCCCTCGTGGGGACAGGTCCCACACCCCATTCCCTGTTCCCCTGAGCCAGCCAGTCCCTGCCCTGGGGCTGGACGGGAGCCGGTGCCCCCTAGAAGGGGCAGGTCCCAGGCCCCATTTCCCGCCTCTTGTTCCCCTGTGCCAACGGGGAAGTTGTGTTGCATCACACGGGATGCTGGCATCTGGTTTTTCTAATCTTATGAAATCACGACACGCACTATATCGTGTTTGCTTTGAGCCTGACCACAGATGGGTGCTGGGGGAGGGAGTGTATGTTGTAATAAGTGTGTGTGTGTGTGAGAGAGAGAAAGAGAGAGATGAACTGTGCTTGTGTGTGACTGTGTCAGCGAATGCAAGCTTGCTTTGTGTGTGTGTGTGTGTGTGTGCATTGGGACGCGTGTCAGGGAGTGTGTGTAGCCTGAGTGTACGTGTGGGTCGGTGTGTCTTTGGGTTGACCGTATGCGTTTTGACGGCTGTGCATTGACATCTGTTGTGCTTATTGTGCGCGCGTTTGCCAACGGCCCCGGCTGTGTGGGGCAGTGCGTCCGACTCTTCTGGTAGTGTGTTTGTGCCAATCGTGTGCGTGTGTGTCGCCGTGTGTGTTTATTGTGCAGATCAGGATGTGTGGGGCAGTGCGTGTCTATGTTCCGGCAGCGTGTTTGTGTTGACTGTGTGTGTCTGTGTCTACTGTGTGGGTCAGGCCATGTGTACAAGTGTGTCTGTTTTGTGCGTACGCTGACTGTGTGTGTTGCACAGAGCAGGCTGCAGGGGTCAATATATACAGATACCCTGAGTGTATTTTACAGGCATCTTTGGGGGGGGTGGGTATTTTGTGTGTGTCTATTACCAGGGCAGGAAATGCAAGTAAGTCCCTGTGGATAGTCAGCCGTGTGTGTTTGGCTATTACACATCAGGAAGTGCAAGTCGGGGAGAATTTACATTCTGTGAGCGTGTTTATTCTGGGTGTGTTTGTGTATCGCACAGCCCAGGATGTGCGGGTCAATACGTGTGTATTTTTTTGAGAGCTTTTAGTTTCTGTGTGGGTGTCTATTGCACAGCTCAGGAAGTGTGGGTCTTTGTGTGTATTTATTCGTGTGTGTGTATGTGTTGCATAGCTGGGATGGGTGACATTCCACAGCTCCGGATGTGTGTGCCCGTGGGAGGATATGCTGTGTGTTTATGTTGCACGGCTCAGGATCTATGTGTGTGTGTTTGTGTGTATTGCACAGCTCAAAATGTGGGGATTAGTGGGTGTGTGTAACGTCCTGCTCAGGACGGTTCTATTTTCCACTCCAGGCATCCGATGAAGCAGGTTCTAGGCCACGAAAGCTTATGCTCAAATAAATTTGTTAGTCTCTAAGGTGCCGCAAGGACTGCTCGTTGTTGGTTTTTTGTGTGTGTGTATATATTTTCTCTGTGTGTGTATTTTCTGTGTGTGGCTATTGCACAGCTCTGTGTATGTGTGCATCTATATTGGGGGTGGCGGGGAGTATATTCTCTGTGTGTCTGTTGCACAGCTCAGGGGTGTGTGTATATACTCTGTGTGTGTGAGAGAGAGTGTGTGTGTATTCTCTCCATGTGCCTCTTGCACAGCTCAGAGAGTGTCTATTGCACCACTTGGGGGGGGGTGCAAGTACCCTGTGTGTATTCTCTTTGCGTGCGTCTCTTGCACAGCTCAGGGGTGTGTGTATGTACCCTGTGTGTGTGAGAGAGTGTGTGTGTGTGCGTGCACTCTCTGTGTGTGTCTATTGCACAGCTGGAAAGGTGTATATACAGTGTGTGTGTGTGTGTGTATTCTTGGTGTGTGTTTATTGCACAGCTAGAGGGGTGTATATACATTGTGTGTGTGTATTCTCTCTGTCTGTATTGCACAGCTGGTGTGGGCGTGTGTACTCTGGGTGTATTCTGTGTGTGTATATCTTTTGCACAGCTGAGGATGTATACACATTGTGTGTATGTCTGTGTTGCACAGCTGGGGTGTATACAGTGTGTGTGTTAGACAGCTGGGGTGTGTGCGTGTGTATGTGTTGCACAACTGGGGGGTTGCACACTGTGTGTTTGTGTTTGTGTTGCACAGCCAGGGGGGTTGCACACTGTGCATGTGTGTATGTTGCATAGCTGGGGTGTGTCTGTGTGTGTGTTGCACACTGTGTGTGTGTTGCACAGCTGGGGTGTGTGTGTGTGTCTGTGTGTGTGTTGCACAGCCGGAGGGGGGTTGCACACTATGTGTGTGTATGATGCACAGCCAGGGGAGGGGATTGCACAGTGTGTGTGTGTGTCTGTGTGTGTGTTGCACAGCTGGTGTGTGTGTGTATGTGTGTATGTGTTGCACAGCCGGGGGGTTGCACACTGTGTGTGTTGCACAGCTGGAGTGTGTGTGTGTCGCACAGCCGGGGGGGTTGCACACTGTGTGTGTTGCACAGCTGGGGTATGTGTCTGTGTGTGTGTGTTGCACAGCCGGGGAGGTTGCACACTGTGTATGTGTGTGTGTGTTGCACAGCGGGGGGTTGTGTGTGTGTCGCACAGCCGAGGGGATTGCACACTGTGTGTATGTGTGTTGTACAGCTGGGGCGTGTGTCGCACAGTCGGGTGGGGGTTGCACACTCTGTGTGTGTTGCACAGCGGGGGGGTTGCACTCTGTGTGTGTTGCACAGCGGGGGGTTGCACACTGTGTGTGTGTGTGTTGCACAGCTGGGGTGTGTGTTGCACAGCCGGGGGGGGTTGCACACTCTGTGTGTGTTGCACCGCGGGGGGGGTTGCACTCTGTGTGTACTTGCAGATTTCCTGCATTCATTATTTTCTGCCCTCCCCGCCAGCCCCGCCCGCTACGTGCGGTTCCCCATCGCGCAGCTGCCCGGGATTTTCCCTCGTGATCGCACGCTGAGCTGTCACCCCCGGGCGCAGCCAATGGGGCGCCAGGGGCGGGGCTGGCTCCTTTATAAAGCGGCACCAGGGGGACGCGGGCAGAATATCCGTCTGCGCCGCATCTGGGGATTAGCTCTGAAAATCGCGCTGCGCCACAGCCTCATGAACGCGCTGTACGGTGCCACCAGCATGTGCTTAGCCTGCGAGCCCCGGATGCCTGCCCTGCCCAGAGCCGAGCCCTCCAGCAGGGGCACCGGGCCCCAGTACTTCACCTTCGACCCCCTGCCCGCGGTGAGCCAGACCCCTCCCCGCAGGAACCCGACCCGGGGCAGGAAACGGCTGCGCAAAGTGCTCTACCCCCCCGTGGTGAGTCTGGGGGGGCTGCAGTGGGAGCCAGGACTCCTGGGTTCTCTGGGGGGGAGGGGTCAGGACGCCTGGGTTCTCTGGGGAGCTGTGGTGGGAGCTGGGATGCCTGGGTTCTCTGTAGGGTGAGGGGGGAATCAAGCCTCCTGGGTTCTCTGGGCTGTGGGGAGGGGTCTATTGGGTTAAAGTGTGGGGGGGGGCTCTAGGAGTGAGGGCTCACCTGCTGATCCACCCCCCTTGTGCCTCAGTTTCCCCTGCTGTAGAAGTAGGCTGCTGATGGCTCTCTGGGTCAGTCCCTGCTGCTGGAGGGAGGGTGAGGGTGGAGTGGCCTCTCCCCTCCATTAGCCCATGGGGCAGCATGGCTCCCTGCAGCGGGGAGTGTCTCTCCCCATCTCTGAGCATGTTGGCAGGGGGAAGCTGAGACCTGTAGCCCAGCCCTCTTGCTGTGGGCATACAGACCAGTGCAGGATGAGTCACCCCATTGGACCTGGTCCTGCATGTCTTGGACAGGAAACCCCATGTGCACATCTCTCTGCCCCAGAGGTCCCCTGCTGATGGGGGGGGGGGGGGGGGGCTGTGTGTGTCCCAGGCTCCCTGCTGCTCACTGCCAGGGGTGATTCTCTTGCTAATCAGCCCCCCAGATGGGAGCACTATGGGGCATATGACACACAGGGGAGGCATCTAGATCACGCTCAGTGCAATGAGGGTTCAGATTGCCTGGCTCAGCTGCTGAGCCTGCCCTGCCCCTGAATCACAAGCTGTTTTGGCGGAAGAGGGCATTGTGGGTAGAAGCAGAGGTTTCTGGGTAACTGGGCTGACCTCCCAGCCACGGTGGGGTAGTGGGCTTGCCCCAGGGCTAGGTGCTAGCATTCTGGGTAATCTGTTGGGCACAGGGCACTTGGGGTGGAACCAGTGCATTGTGGGTAATACTTGGGTCCCCCTGCCAGCCAGGTCTCTAATGTCCTGTCTCCTTCCTCCTGACCAGGTGAAACGCTACTATCCGCCCAAGGAACGCAGCCAGGCCAAGCGCCTGCTCTTCATCCTCCTCACCATCATCTTCTACCAAGTCTATAATGCTGACGAAGACATGGCCCTGGGACCTGAGCAGGGGATCCCTGACCACTCTGCGGAGAGTGGGGGCTCCCGCTGCAAAACCCTCCTCTCAGAAGTGCTCCTGATGCCCCTGGATGTCCCAGAGGTGGCCAACGCTACCAGTTTGCATGGGGACCATGAGGCTGCCGAATCCACTATGGAAATCAGCCAGTTCCTGGAGCAGAATCCAGCCGCTTTCTGAGACACCCCCCACCCAGCATTTCTCAGGCCAAGACATGTAAGGGGTCAACCGGGCCTGGGGTCTGACTCAGCCACTAATGGGTTAACCCCGCCTGGCCTGTGGCCAACTCTGTCTGCTGCTGCCTCTGAACTAAGCAGGTGAAGAATCCGAATGATGCCGGACGCTTGACGTCAGTAGCAACATGAAACCTCTTCGGCAGCTGTGAGCAGGGAATTCCTGGCTCCAGCAATGACTGAGACTTTGTGGGGCGGGGGAGTATTACTGACATAACTTATTAATATCTAATATTTATAATATTTATATATTTGTAACTTAAAGATGTTCTATTTAATGATCGAAGCAGGAACATGTCTGCGGGGAAAATGCTGCTTTAATCCAGGGCGGAATAAAACTGTTAAACGTCCTCATCCGTTTAAACAGGGACATGTATCTTGCTCTTGTCTCTATGGGGACTTTAATGTTAGTGTCGTTACCCAGAGGGGGAAACTCCCCTCTAATTGGTAGCAAAGAAGCCTGAGGCGAGGTGGAGCTGACAGGAATAGCTGGCTGCAAATCTCAAGGAGATATTAAAACTACGGAAATGCTCCTAGGAGGGGGTAAACTTTGTGCCAGCCAAATGTGCTAGAATTCATCACTACAGTTCTCCAGGTAGAGGCCAGGCTGGGTTGCTCTGTGGCAAAACAGCCTCTGATCCTTGGGTCTCCCATAAACTAGCTACTTGATTCCAGTACAGAAGTAAGGAGGTGCTGGTGAGTTGGGCGGAGGGAGAAGTTTGGAGGCTGAAAAATATGGCTGATTTAAGCCTGGACCAAATGGGGATTTTTCTGACCCTGGGAGGAGGCGAGAAGTCAGGGTGAGATCGCTGCCCCCCTGCCCTTCCTTCTCAGACACCCCCCCAGCTATGCTCACGCCCTGGGTGTCAGACCAGAAGGGTCCCCGGCTGCTGCGTACGCTTACCGTGTAAGCTGTTGTGAGAAGCTCTGGATGCTTCGGAGGCCAAGACTTGCCCCGAACTGACCAAAATTCAGGTTGATGTTTCCAAGGTGTTTGCCCCAAACTCTTTCCCGGACCAGTTGTCCAACCTGTGTATGTTCTGTGAACAAAATAAACGTGCTGACTCCTTTGGGTGTGTCTGATTTCCGGGGGGCAGGGGGGTCCCACATCCCTTGGGGGAGGGGGTCAGCTGAAGGCAAAGCTCAGCTCACTCAGAGGAGTGAAAGGATCTCATGATGCTGGAGGAGCAAGGAGATTGAGTGTGGGGAGGGGGCAAAGCTCAATTCAACTACAGCAGCTTCAAGGGGTGAGGTGGGGGGGGGGCCTTCATATTCCAAGCTCCACCCACTTCCTGCATTACATCAGTTGGACACATTCTCATCGGCTGATGGTGGACCATGGGGGGAGGGCCTGGGGGGAACTCTTCAGAGAGGCTAGTCCATTTCATGAGGGAGGGGTGCAGCTCCAGAGTGAGGAAACCTGGCCCAGCCTTGGGAGGGGAGTGGGGTCCAGTGGGTTAGGGTGACCAGATGTCCTGATCTTTGGGTCTTTTTCTTATATAGGCTATTACTTCCTCATCACCTGTCCCAATTTTTCACGTTTGCTGCCTGCTCACCCTATGTGGGTAAGGGTGGGGGAGCTGGGAGTCAAGACACCTGGGTTCTCATTCTCAGCTGAATGGTGGTGGTATCTATTCCCCTATGCCTCCCCCCGCCTCACAAGGCTTGTTACCTTTGACAGAGTAACAAGCCTTGGGGACAGCGGGGAAGTGGGAAATGTGGTCTATGTTGACTTCAGTAAAGCTTTTGATACTGTCTCACATGACCTTATACACAAACTAGGGAAATGCAATGTGGATGGAGCTACTATAATGTGGGTGCAGAACTGGGTGGAAAACTGTTCCTAGAGAGGAGTTAGCAGTGGTTCACAGTCAGGCTGGAAGGGCATCACGAGGGGTCCCGCAGGGATCAGCTCTGGGTCCGGTTCTGTTCAATATCTTCATCATTGATTTAGATCATGGCACACAGAGCGCACTTATAAAGTTTGCAGATGATACCAAGCTGGGAGGGGTTGCAAGTGCTTTGAAGGACGGGATGAAAATTCAAAATGATCTGGACGAAGTGGAGAAATGGTCTGAAGGAAACAGGATAACATTTAATAAGGACAAATGCAAAGTCCTCCACTTAGGAAGGAACTATCAGTTGCTCACACACAGAATGGGAAATGGCTGCCTAGGAAGGGGAACTGCGGAAAAGGATCTGGAATCACAGTGGACCACAAGCTAAATATGAGTCAACAGTGTCACACTGTTGCCAAAAAACCAAACCTCCTTCTGAGATAAACTGTAGTGTCGTAACTAGAAACTTAAGTCATTCTTCTGCTCTCCACTGCATTGATTAGGCCTCAGCTGGAGTGTTGTGTCCAGCTCTGCGCGCCACATCTCAGGAAAGATGTGGAAAAATTGGAGAAAGTCCAGAGAAAAGTAACAACAATGATTAAAGAGCCAGAAAACATGAGCTATGAGGGAAGATTGAAAAAACTGGGTGTGTTTAGTCTGGAGAAGAGAAGACAGAGAAGGGACATGAGAACAATTTTCAAGTATGTGAAAGGTTGTTGTAAAGAGGACGGTGCTAAATTGTTCTCGTTAACCTCTGAGAATAGGACAAGCAACAGGCTTAAACTGCAGCAAGGGAGGTTTAGGTTGGACATTAGGAAAAATTTCCTAACTGTCCGTGTGGTTAAACTCTGGAACAAATTGGCCAGGGAGGTTGTGGAATCTGTGTTGATGGAGATTTTTAAGAGCAGGTTGGACAAACGCCTCTCAGGGATGGTCTAGATAATACTGAGTCCTGCCCTGAGTGCAGAGGATGGGACTGGATGACCTCTCGTGGTCCCTTTCAGTCCGACCCTGCTATAGCCAGTATTACTATGGGTTACATGTAATCCTCTGGAGGTTTTCATTCTACCTGGGTTTTTAATCGTTAACTGTGATTTGGCATGACAGAAAAATCAGTCAAATCACCAGTTTAACAATGTTTCCTGGTGTCCCAGGACTCTAAGCCACCCCCTCATGCATCCCAGCGTGTCTCTGGGAGTCAGGGACTCTGGCACACTGGACCTAACCGGGGAGCGTGTGTATCTGCCAACCTGCCTTTCTCAGCCCCGTCCTGCCATCCTTAGCTCCAGCAAATCGCTCCTTCTTGAGTGATCCATAGCTCCAGCCACCCTCAGCTGGGGCTGCCCAATCCCCCCTCCCCCAGCCGGGTTGTTATCCATCTCTCTCTCCTCTGGAGTATGCTTAGAGCCAAGCTCCCAGCCAGCGAGGGCCGGAAGGGCTGGGCAAGCCACGCCCGGCGCCCTTGGACACACGGATAAGCCCAGCGGCAATGGCTGATAAGGGGCTATTCCGGGCTCTCTGCGGGGGCAGAGGAACTGTGGGTTCCTGCCGGTACCTGTCTGGGCCACGAGGGGAGGGTTATATATAGCGAGTGCCCACGTACAGATAGTGCCTGCGGCAACAGACACTCAGCCCAGGGTGACCTCAGCAGGATGCCCGGGTTCTACCCCTGGGGGCTGGGAAGGAAGTGGGGTGCAGTGGTTAGAGCAGGGGAGCTGGGAGCCAGGACTCCTGGGTTCTCTCTCCGGCTCTGGAAGGGGAGTGGGGTCTGGTGGTTAGAGCAGGGGAGCTGGGAGCCAGGACTCCTGGGTTCTCGCCCTGTCTCTGGGAGGGGAGTGGGGTCTAGTGATTAGAGCCGGGGGGCTGGGGGGCTCCTGGAAGGCAGTGGGGTCTAGTGGGGGGGGCGGGGTTGGAGCCAGGACGCGGTTCTAATCCGGCTCAGGAGAGGAGTGAGGTGTCAGTGGTTGGGAGGGCTGGGACCAGGACTCCTGTGTTCTCTCCTGGCTCTGGGAGGAGTGGTGTCTAAGTGTTTGGCATGCTGTGGAGCCAGGACCCCTGGTTCTCTCCCCGGCACTGGGAGGGGAGGGATCTAGTGGTTAGAGCAAAGAGAGGCTCTGTGTGTGGCTGTGTGTGTTCTCATGGCCCAGCCCTGCCTGGGCTGTGTGTGTCTTGCACACACACTGGTCACACACACAACCTCTCGCTCTCAGCTTTGACGAAAACAATGACGGAAAAGTGCTGCTAGGGCCCTGGACCCAGGCCAAGGGGCTGGAATTGCCAAGGCTCCGTGCTTCCGAGCTCTGCCTAACTGCACGGCGCGTTTCCTTCCCCCAAGGTTGAGAACACACGCGAAAGGGAAGCGGCAAGAGCCCATGGTCCGCCCCGCCCCCCCACCCGGCCCAAAGACCCCAGGGCCTTAAAATATAAAGAGCCACAGGGGGCAGAAGAGTGAAAACAGGGCACTGGAAATACACAACTCTCCCCCACCCCTCAACACACACACCCTGCCCCTAACACACCCCTGCCAGTCTGACTTGGGGGCAGCTGTCTGGCTTCGGGGGGCAGGGAATGGGGAACAGGGGCCTGTCCCAACTACGGGTCTGTCTCCCATCCGGACCCCAGGGGAGGGAACTGGTGGCTCGGGGCAGGGATAGGGGCGGGGGGGGTGGGAAGTGGCGGTCCTATCGGCCCAAGGCAGGACTGGCTGGCTCAGGGGGGCAGGGAGTGGGGCAGGGGCCTGTCCCCTCTAGGGGACGCCGGCTCTGATAATTCCAATGAGTCCGGCTCCTTTCTGTCTGTAACGAGTTTGCTGGCTCTCTGCCCCTGTTACCAATGCCCCCCCTGCCCCTCCAGGCATGAACTGACCCCTGGCCAGCAGAGCGGGTGGGGGGGTCAAACATGCCACTGAGATCAACCACCCCTAGTGCCCCCTATCAAGCCTCGGGGCAGGCACGTGGGGGGCTGGCTCGTGGGGGGGCTCTCTCTGCCCCTATTCTGGGGGGGACACAGGGGCCTGGGGGGCGGTTATGGGCTGGGCACCCCCCACACACACACCGAAAGAAGCAAATTTTCTCCCCCAGGCTCAGACGATGCCCCCGCCCCGGCGCTGCACTATTGGCCGCGCGCGCCACCTGGTGGCTACATGGTGAACTGCCGCCCTGACAGTTAACAGGAGCCAGCCAGGGGCTCTAATGCAGCCACCTCTGGGTGGGGACGGGGCGGCCGCTTCACGGGCGCTACGCCACCGAGTTTGGGACCGGAAGTGACGCAGACGCCACCCTGTGTCTTCTTGGAAAATCAGGAGAACGGGATGGGGGTTCTGGCCAAAACAACAGGGTTAACTCACGAAATCCTGATCCCCCCAGCAGCTCTGCCAGTGCCCCTCACTCCTGACCTGCAGCCCCTGCTAGCCTGGTCCTGGGCTCCCCCTAGCTCTGCCGGTGCCCCCCACTCTTGACCCGCAGCCTCTGCTAGCTCAGCCCTGCCAGTGCCCCTCACTCCCAACCCGCAGCCCCTGCCAGCCCAGCCCTGCCCCCCCGCAGCTCTGCTGGTGCCCCTCCCTCCTGACCCACAGCCCCTGGTAGCCCAGCCCTGGGCTTCCCTCACCAAAAGGCTTCATAGATTTTGGGGGGGGGGTCCCAGAGAATTTGCTATCTCCCCACTTCTCTCCAAGCCAGGCAGCCAGGGATTTCCTTACCACACCCCCGAATTTCCCCAACACGCCCCCCCTTCAGTTGTGTGAACTAGTTACATGCAGTGTTGCCAATTTAGTGACTGTTTGGACATTCAGATTGAAATTGAAACGTTAATACACACTTTAAAAGCATATACAGTGTATGATAACATACGTGTACCTGAAAAAGTACAATAGATTTGGAAAGTATGAACATAGACTAGCTTCCTTATACAGCTGTTGTTTTTTATGACAATGTCAGGGCATTCATTTCAGTGATGTTGACCAACCTAATGATTTCAAATGATGCTTTGTAAGCAGTCTAAATGAGCTCTCCCTGATGGCTAATGATGTGCTGGGGGCTGTGGGGAAAGACTTCAGGACCAGATTGTATTTATATTCACACCTAATCTACGTAGGTATCCAGCAAACAGAGCTGTGTTGCCCAAGTGATAGATTTTGGCTGGGGTTGGGTTACAAATTACTTGAATGTGGGTTGAGGGGGATGAAATGTTGTTGTTCTTATTGTACGAGTAAAGGGCAGTAGAACTGTACTTCGCCTGTGCTGATTGAGGGCATCGAGAGAGGGTGGGGACGGGTGTTTGCTTGATGGGCTGCCTAAGTCACAAGTACCATTTGATCTGCCCCTCTCCACTGTTTAAAGACAGAGCTGATTAGGCTCCATAGAGAGTCTTTTGCTTTGTTAAATGACCCCTACAGCTGAAATCACTGAGAATCAGGTCTAAGGGCTTAGTCCTGCCGTGGGCCAGTGTTTCTGTGGAAGAGACGGCCCAGCCTGCACTAGCAATGAGGTTCCCCTGCTGAGAGCTCAGCTGAAATCACTGAGAGCTGGTGGAACCTCAAGAGACCAACTCGCAGAGGTCACAGTGGCAGATGGCAGCAGAAGATGAAGGCGCAGGGCCATTGGCAACAGAGCAATGGCGTGAATGGTGGCACAATGAACAACAGCGTGCAGAGTGAACAGTGAGCAGCTGGAGGAACGAGCAAGGTGCCTTCTTGCCCCCAACGTGGGGGGTGAACTCATGTCAAAGCACCTCTGAACTCTGAGCCTCCACTGACCAAGGACAACACCGGTGAGTATTAACGAGGCTGTTAAGAATGCTGGAGACACAACACAGTTCATGCGAACAAACAAGGCTGTGGCATCCTACTTTCTATTTAAGCAAGAGATACCACACGGTACAAACTGGAGGCCAATGTTAAGTGCATTGTCACTTGTTCATCCTGAAGTTGAACACTGGTTCCGAACAAGACCAGCAAATGCTCACTGTCTTTCTGCAAGAAACTCAGCTGACTGGCTAGAAGCATGTGGTGCAACAGTGAAAGACTCCACAGCTGAAAAAGTGAAAGAACTCACTCACCACATTCAGAAAATGTCCATACATGGCTGATGAATGCATCAAGTATTGTCACTGTGTCCGTTATCTTGATGTCAGTGGTAGGCCAGTAGATGTGTTTCTCGATGTTCAAGTTACAGAAGACACATCGGCTCCATCTGTGACAACCCACATCTTAGAAGAGTTAAATGCTTGTCAATTGGACCCCAAACAGATGCTGCTTGTGCATTTGATGGAGCTACAAACTTCTCTGGAAGACATGGTGGGGCACAAGCTTTGCTCAAACAAAGTGTAACCCTAATCTCTCCTATGCACACTGCAGACGCCATCTACTCCAAATAGCGCTAGTGTGGGGTGCAGACTCTTCAAAAGACATTAATAAGCTAGAAATTTAATGGCTTCATTATATTCTTTTTTCAGCAAGAGTCCAAAAAGACTGAATATCTTGGAAAATAGAGAAGATACACTGGGACTGCAGTTCCAATTAGTCCAACTTGGGAAAACCCGCTGGCTTTCTCGTGAGCGATCCTTGGCTGTTGTCTCAAAATTACTCCAACCGTTGTTACTGGCTTTGGAAAGTATCTGCTAAGATGGGACGGATCTGAGTAGTGAAGCTGGTGGGTTACTTTTGCTGCTAAGTTCAGAGACGACTGCTGCCATTCCCTCTCTTTTGTAAGTCTCCTGTTAAAACCACTTGGGTCATTAAACAAGGCCATTCAGGCATCTGCTACAACAGCAGTAGATCTTTGTCCAGCAATGGAAGCTACAGTTGGATCCAGGACTGGCGCTAGGGCTTTGAACGCCATAGGCGGATGGCAATTTCGCCGCCCCCGCACTGGTCCCGCAGCTCCGGTAGAGCTGCCGCAGTGGTGCCTGCGGAGGGTCCGGTGGTCTGCGGGTCTGGTGGAGCTGCCGCAGTCGTGCCTGCGGGCAGTCCACCGGAGCCACGTGAGCAGACAAGCGTCCACAGGCACGACTGCGGCAGCTCCACCGGAACTGCTGGCCACCCCCTCCGCCAAAATGCCACCCACCAAAAATTCTGGCACCCTAGGCGATTGCCTAGGCTGCCTAAATGGTAGCGCCAGCCCTGGTTGGATCAGTCAGAGAGCTATCCATTGAAAAAGTACTGGAAGAAGCAAAGACTTCAGTCCAGAAGTTGACTAATGAAGGTATTTATATTGAATCCTTAAGTGAAGAGGACAAGAAGTGTTTGTGAAGGCAACTGAAAAAGTACACAGACTTGATTTCTTAAAAATCTACAACAGCGACTTCTAGATTCGACTCAACCTCGATGTGGCTTTTACAGATCCCTGTCCTATAAAGCACTGACAGTTGAGTGGAGTGAGGCACTACCAGCTGCGGGGCTGCCATGTGATCAGGACAGAACAGAGAATTTGAACACAGAGTGGAATATCATATGACGAATAAATGATTTGACTTCAACTAGTGGCTCGACACGATCTTTGTTCTGTTTCCTGGGATGAAAGCAGTGGGAATTCATCTCCTGCTACGCCCAGTCACAACAGCTACAGAATGTTGTGTTCTGAAAGACGTCGCCTTCTGCCTGATCCTGTGAATGAACTAACGAGCGTATCAGCTGAAGGGATGGAAGTACCGGACACAAGAGAAGCCACCAAAGATGAACATGTTGCATTCAAGAAGTTCGTTAACAGAGTTGTGCACAATTACAAGAAGAAACCAGGAAGGATGTAAACGTCGTGTTTCATGGAAGGCTTGAGTAGCCAGCTTTACTTTGTGTGATGATTTGAAAACATGAGTTAAATCTAATAAAATGATCGTGAAACATTTTTCTGTTTTTACAGTGGTGCCATAGGGATTTGGGGCTTGGCCCTGCTTTCTGCAGGGGGTTGGACTAGATGATCTCTTGAGGTCCCTTCCAACCCTGATATTCTATGATTCTGTATAGGGTGGCCAGACAGCAAATGTGAAAAATCAAGGTGTGGGTGGGCGGTAATAGGAGCCTATATAAAAAAAAGACCCCAAAATCTGGAACGTCCCTATAAAATTGGCACATCTGGTCACCCTAGATACAGCCCACCTCTGTCCTCATGGTCTCACCCCATCGGCCTTGACCACTCCCAACCCCCCCCCAATTTCAAGTCCCGGGGCAAACACCACACGCAGCCCCCTGCAGCTGCCTGGTTGCCACGCGGGGCTGCGGCCAGCAGGTGGCAGCACCGCCTCAGCCCTGGGAAAACTGCAGGGGCTGACGGGATAGTGGCGGTCACAGGAGGGTGGGGCGTGTTTGCAGCAGGAGGGACAGACGGACGGGGAGTTGGTCGGAGCAAGAAACCCGGTCAGCAGAGGTGGGGGGGTGCACGGGCAGAGGGGGGTGCACGGGC
>NC_133780.1:2335839-2345897 GCF_003597395.2 Chelonoidis abingdonii | reverse complement strand
TGTGTCCCTGGCTCTGGGAGGGGAGTGGGGTCTAGTGGTTGGGGTAGGGGCTGGGAGCCAGGACTCCTGGGTTTGATATGAGTCGCTCTCATCTCTTTCAGGATCTCTCCAGCATAAGGATGTTCTTCACATGCGGCCCCAATGAGGCCATGGTGGTCTCGGGTGAGTGGCCTCCCCTGGCAGTGTCATGTTGGAAGAGACACTCCCAGGGTGGGAGCCTGATGCTGCCCCCTCCTGGGACCTCTAACCCCCAGCCCCACCCCCACACTGCTGGGGCGGCCCTGTCAGCCCGGCTGAGACCTGGGCCTAATGCCCGAGCTCGTTAGGGGCCTGGGAGTTGGAGCCTCCCCAGCACAATGGGAGAGCTCCCCCCCAGACCCCCACTTATGGGGCTCTCCCACCCCACAGGGGAAAGGCCCCGTGCTCCATCCCCTGCCCCTCTGAGCCAGTGAAGAGATGGGATCTGAGCCAGTGACATCACCTGCTCCCAGGGGATGGGTCTGCGGGGGGGGGGGGGGGGGAGGCAGGAGGAGGCTAATCTGATGTTTAAGGATCAAATTCTCTTTTCTGCGTCAGTGATGGCCACGGGGAAGCAGCAAGGAGCAGGGTGGGGGGCAGTGGAGAGCGAGGTGGGGCTTGGCAGTGGGTGCTGGGCTGCGGGTAGCGGGGCAGGGGCTCAGCAGGGGGTACTGTGCTGTGGGGGGGCGGGGTGGGGGCTCAGCAAGGGGTGTCAACAGCTGAGCTCACTTCCTGCCTCCTTAAAATTTCCCTGGTGATTTCAAACGGTTCAGGATTCACTGCATGTCCCCCAGCCACCCACCCTAGAGGCGGCTGCATCTCAGCAGTGTCCCTGTTTTACACAGCTGTTCCCCAACCACCCACCCCAGAGCCAGCTGCAATTCAACGGTGGGCGAGCCCTCCCCGTGCAGCGTCACTGTTCCACGTGGCTGTTTCCCAGCTGTCCCACCCCAAAGCCGGCTGCATCTCGGCGCCCAGCGGCGGCTAACATTCTCCTCCCCTCCCCTAGGCTTCTGCCGCAGCCCCCCAGTGATGGTGGCAGGGGGCCGGGTCTTCGTCCTCCCCTGCATCCAACAGATCCAGAGGTGAGTCTCCAAAACTCCCCTCCACAGAGAGCCCCTAGGTCAGGGCTCCCTGGCTCGTCCCTGCGCTCCCCAAGTCTGTAGGAGCTCCCCCATCACCCCGCTGGGGCAGGGGTTCCCAGGATTGGGGAGGGGTCAGAGCTCAGGCTTTGGGGCAGGGAGGGATCAGCATGTGGGGGTGGGGATACCGGGCTGGATGTGTGCATGGGGGGTCCCCTCTCCTGACCCCCCTGCTTTCCCCACAGGATCTCCTTGAACACGCTGACCCTGAATGTGAAAAGCGAGAAGGTTTATACCCGGCACGGGGTCCCCATCTCTGTCACTGGCATTGCCCAGGTAACCGGCGCCCCCTGACTCCAAGGTCGCCGCGGAAACCCCAAGGAGGAGGGAACAGGGTTGGGATCACCTAGGAAACCAGCCAGCTACCATGGTCCCCCCAATGGTACCTGCCACTGGCACCACTCACCCCCATATTTCCTCCAGTGGTACCTGCCCAGCCTGGCTCATCCCCCCATTTCCCCATTGGTACCTGCCCTATGATGCTCTGGGACCACAGGCCCAGAGCCCCCTTGACCACCATGGATACAGTCTCTGGGCAACTGTTGTTGGGATGCAGGCAATAGCTTCTTCCTCTTAAAGGGGAAGGCGCCCGATCCCCGGAGCATCCCTAGGATTCGCAGGGAGGGCTGTCGGGGGCGGGCACAGGGCTCCATTCCTCCCTCCCCTCATGGCCTCGCTCCGGCAGGTGAAGATCCAGGGCCAGAACAAGGAGATGCTGGCGGCCGCCTGCCAGATGTTCCTCGGCAAGTCGGAGAGCGAGATCACCCACATCGCGCTGGAGACGCTGGAGGGGCATCAGCGGGCCATCATGGCCCACATGACTGTGGAGGTGGGAGGCCAGCAGCTGAGGGGGGGTCAGCCCCCTGCTGGGGGGTCAGACCTGCTGTGTGTGGAGGTCAGCGCCTCCTGCTGGGGGGTCAGACCTGCTGTGTGTGGAGGTCAGCACCTCCTGCTGGGGGAATCAGACCTGTCCCCTGTGTGGGTGTCAGCACCCCCTGCTGGGGGGTCAGACCTGCCCCTCCCCTCCGGTGTGTGTATGTCAGCACCCCCTGCTGGGGGAATCAGACCTGCTCTGTGTGTGTGTGTGTGTGTGTCAACGCCCCCTGCTGGGGGAATCAGACCTGTCCCCTGTGTGGGTGTCAATGCCCCCTGCTGGGGGGTCAGACCTGCCCCTCTCCTCCGGTGTGTGTATGTCAGCGCCCCCTGCTGGGGGAATCAGACCTGCTCTGTGTGTGTGTGTCAACACCCCTTGCTAGGGGGTCAGACCTGCTCTGTGTGTGTGTGTGTGTGTGTCAATGCCCCCTGCTAGGGGGTCAGACCTGTTGTGTGTGTGTGTGTGTGTGTGTGTGTCAGTGCCCCCTGCTGGGGGGTCAGACCTGCCCCCTGTGTGGGTGTCAGCGCCCCCTGCTGGGGAAATCAGACCTGCCCCCTGTGTGGGTGTCAGCGCCTCCTGCTGGGGGTCAGACCTGCCCCCCAATGTGTCTGTCCCAGCCCTGCCCCCACCCCGACTCACCCCTTGTCTCCCCGCCCCGGGCAGGAAATTTACAAGGATCGGAAGAAGTTCTCAGAGCAGGTTTTTAAAGTGGCCTCTTCAGACCTGGTCAACATGGGCATCAGCGTGGTGAGCTACACGCTCAAGGACATTCACGACGACCAGGTGAGGGAGAGCGACGCCCCCTAGAGGGGAAGGGCCCCGTGTCCCGTTCCCAGCCCAGAGCCAGCCAGTCCCTGCCCTGCCCCAGGGCGGGTGGGAGCCGGCGCCCCCTAGAGGGGAAAGGCCCCATGTCCCATTCCCAGCCCAGAGCCAGCCAGTCCATGCCCTGCCCCGCCCCGCCCCAGGGCTGGATGGGAGCTGGCACCCCCTAGAGGGGAAAGGCCCCGTGTCCCATTCCCAGCCTGGAGTAGCCAGTCCCTGCCCTGCCCCAGGGCGGGTGGGAGCCGGCGCCCCCTAGAGGGGAAAGGCCCCATGTCCCGTTCCCAGCCCGGAGCCAGCCAGTCCCTGCCCCGCCCCAGGGCTGGATGGGAGCCAGCGCCCCCTAGAGGGGAAAGGCCCCGTGTCCCATTCCCAGCCCGGAGCCAGCCAGTCCCTGCCCCACCCCAGGGCTGGATGGGAGCCGGCGCCCCCTAGAGGGGAAAGGCCCCGTGTCCCGTTCCCAGCCCGGAGTAGCCAGTCCCTGCCCTGCCCCAGGGAAGATGGGAGCCGGCGCACCCTAGAGGGGAAGGGCCCCGTGTCCCGTTCCCATCCCGGAGCCAGCCAGTCCCTGCCCCGCCCCAGGGCGGATGGGAGCTGGGGCCCCCTAGAGGGGAAGGGCCCCGTGTCCCGTTCCCAGCCCGGAGCCAGCCAGTCCCTGCCCCGCCCCAGGGCGGATGGGAGCTGGGGCCCCCTAGAGGGGAAGGGCCCCGTGTCCCGTTCCCAGCCCGGAGCCAGCCAGTCCCTGCCCCGCCCCAGGGCGGATGGGAGCCGGCGCCCCCTAGAGGGGAAAGGCCCCATGTCCCATTCCCAGCCCAGAGCCAGCCAGTCCCTGCCCCGCCCCAGGGCGGATGGGAGCTGGCGCCCCCTAGAGGGGAATGGCCTCCAGCCGGGCTGCGTGGTGTGACTGAGGTGTCCGTCTCTGTTCCGTTCTCCCCGTCCCCGCCACGATGTTGCCCCAGGATTATCTGCACTCGCTGGGGAAAGCCAGGACCGCCCAGGTGCAGAAAGATGCCCGGATAGGGGAAGCTGAGGCCAAGAGAGATGCCGGCATCAAGGTGAGAGCTGGGTCTGATCCGGGGTGGGGACAGGGGGATTTCAGCTGGCTGGGTCCATGAAGGTCTGATCCAGGGGTGGGGGCAGGGGGATTTCAGCTGGCTGGGTCCATGGGGGTCTGATCCAGGGGCAGGGGCAGGGGGATTTCAGCTGGCTGGGTCCATGGGGGTCTGATCCAGGAGTGGGGATTCTGGCCTGCAGCTGTGACCCGGGGGCGGGGGCACGGGCTAGCCAGCCCATGGGTCAGACTGGGCAGGGGATACCAGCTGGCCTGTGGCTCTGACGGGGGACGGGGGTTACCGTGGCTCTGACCCCCACACCCACAGGAGGCCAAGGCCAAGCAGGAGAAGCTCTCTGCCCAGTACTTAAGCGAGATCGAGATGGCCAAGGCGCAGCGGGACTTCGAGCTGAAGAAAGCCGCCTACGACATCGAGGTGAACACCCGCAAGGCCGAGTCCGACCTAGCCTATCAGCTGCAGGTGAGATGCCCCTGTGGACAAGGGTAGGGGAGCAGGGCCCCCCGATGCCAGCCCCCAGCCCAGGCGTCTGGGCACCATGGGACACTGTAGCCGGCAGGGCAGGCATGTCGATGTGATGGCCAACCCACAGCTGTAGACCTGTGACCCCGACTCCAATGCTGATCTTTGACCCCCTGCAACTTGACTCTGGACAGCCTGGCGGTTTGACCCTCTTGGCCTCCTTCCCTGCCCAATGACTCCGTCCTTTGCTCTCAGCATCCCCTGGCCGACCCTTGGTGGTATCTCTGGCCCCACACGTCTTCGCCACCCAGCGGCATCAACCACGACCCGTCCAGTGGCATCAGTTCTGGACCTGTGACCCCTTTGTCCAGGCTGACCCCTCCCCCACTTCACTGATGTCAGCTGTTGACCCTTGACCCCCCCCCCATGGCCATGTTGACCCTTGACCCCCCCCCCATGGCCATGTTGACCCTGTCCCTAGCTTGGAGGCGTCAGCTCTTGGCTCACGACCTCGGGGTGGTGTTGACTTTCGATCCTTGTTGGGGTCAGTTCTTAATAATTAATAATAATCAACTCCTCAGTGTTGACCACAGACTGCCCCCAACATTGACCTTTGACCTGCCTCAGTGGGGTCAGCCTTTGCCACCACCCCCCACGGTGATGTCCCTCAATCCCTCACTGTTGCTAGTTCTTGACCTTTCACCCCTTGAATCCTCTCAAAGGGGGCTCAAATCTTGACTTACAAATGCGAGCGGTGTTGACCCATGACCCCCTCGACATTGACCTCTGGGGACGTTGGCTTGGCATGAACCCTGGGTGTCTGTGGTGGCAACGCCCATTGGTGCAGCCAGCGTTTGACCCTCACCCCATGGTGTCAACTCCCGCTGCCTTGGCCCTGCTGATCCCCCTCCCGGTGGTGACCCCCGACCCCTCCCCGTGCAGGTGGCCAAGACCAAGCAGAAGATCGAGGAGCAGAAGATGCAGGTGCTGGTGGTGGAGCGGACCCAGCAGATCCAGCTGCAGGAGCAGGAAATCATCCGCAAGGAGCACGAGCTGGAGGCCACGGTGAAGAAGCCGGCCGAGGCCGAGCGCTACCGGCTGGAGAAGCTGGCGGAGGCCCAGAGGTATCGTGCCCCCCACAAACCCCCTCTCCCCACGCCGCCCTCCAGCCACCCCCGAGACCCAGCTGGGCCGAGCGCTTCCAGCCCGGACACCACCCCGCAACCCCTTCCCAGCCAGAGCCACGGCCTCACCCCGGCGCCCCGTCCCCAATCCACGCCGGGGCTCTCTGCCGGCCTCAGCCTGCCTCCCCGCACACAGTGCCCCACCTCTGATCCCCCTCCCCTCCCCCAATGCCCCCCCAACACCTGCCCCTCCCTGCCCCTCCCATCCCGCGCTCCGCTCCCACCTCCCTGCACCCTACCCTCCCTCCCCATCCCGTGCCCCACTCCCATTCCCCTCCCCCGCACTTGCCCTCCCCCATCCCACCGCCCGCTCTGATCCCCTCCTCAGCACCCTGCCCCTCATCTCCCCATCCTGTGCCCCGCTCCAATCCCCTCCCCCATCCTGTGCCCCATACAACAAGCCTCATCCACTGCTCCTTCTCCTGGACCCCTTGCTCACTCCTCGGCACCCTCCTTCCCCACTCCCTGTCCCCGAAACCTCTGCTGCCAGCTCCTGCTCACAGCCTCTCCGCTCAGCGTCCCACCCACCCCCACCACGCCGGAGTCCCTGACACTGCCCCCTTCTCCCTCTCCAGGTCCCAGCTCATCATGCAGGCGGAGGCTGAAGCAGAGTCCCTCAGGGTGAGTCTGGTGCTCGCCCCACCCAGCCTTGCGACGGGAATGGGACCCAGGCGTTCGGGATGGCAGCACAGGGCTCTCACCCCTAGGGGGGCTGGAGACGGGGATGGGACCCAGGTGTCCAGGACGGCAGTGCAGGGTTCTCACCCCTAGGGGGGCTGGAGGCCAGGATGGGACCCAGGCGTCTGGGATGGCAGCGCAGGGCTCTCACCCCTAGGGGGGCTGGAGACTGGGATGGGACCCAGGCATCCGGGATGGCAGCGCAGGGCTCTCACCCCTAGGGTGGCTGGAGACCGGGATGGGACCCAGGTGTCCAGGATGGCAACGCAGGGCTCTCACCCCTAGGGGGGCTGGAGGCCAGGATGGGACCCAGGCGTCCGGGACGGGAGTAGTGGATGGGTCGCTATCCACCCCCGGCGCTGATCACACCCCCACCTCCATGCAGGTGAAGGGGGAGGCGCAGGCATTCGCCACTGAGGCCAAGGCGCGGGCGGACGCCGAGCAGATGTCCAAGAAGGCGGAGGCGTTCCGGCAGTACCAGGACGCCGCCATGGTCGACATGCTGCTGGAGAAGCTGCCCCAGGTGAGGCCAGGGCCGGGGGAGGGCAGGATCGAGCCCAAGCCCTCCCGAGAGTCCCTGCAAAAACAACCCACCCAGCCCTTATGGAAAGTCTTAGCAAAGTGGCTCACCGCCAGCATTTAAGGTAGACCCTACAATAACAAGCCCCAGCCCTTCTAGGAGACCCTGCAATAACACCCCACCCTGCTTGGCCCCCAACTGTACAATAGCAAATCAGTGTGCACGGTCCCCAGCCCATGTGGGAGGCCCCGTGATGAGAACCCAGCTCAGCCCCCAGCACTTAAGGGAGACCCTCCCCCTCCCCGCAGGTGGCAGAGGAGATCAGCAAGCCGCTGAGCTCGGTGAAGAAGATCACCATGGTGTCGAGCGGGAGCGAGGGCGTTGGCGCTGCCAAGGTGACGGGGGAAGTGCTGGAAATCATGAGCAAACTCCCCGACACTGTGGAGAAACTCACCGGCATCAGCATCTCCCAGGTACCGGCGCCAGGATGCCTGGGTTCTATCCGAGGGGAGGGGAGTGGGGGCTAGTGGTTAGAGCGGGGGGGGGGGGTTGGGAGCCAGAACCCCTGGGTTCTTTCCCCAGTGCTGGGAGGGGAGTGGGGCCTGGAGGTTAGAGCAGCAGGGGCTGGGAGCCAGGAATCCTGGGTTTTCTCCCTGACTCTGGGAGGGGAGTGGGGTCCAGTGGTTAGAGCAGGGCGGGGGTACTGGGAGCCAGGACTCTTGGGTTCTATCCCTGACTCCGGGAGGCGAGTGGGGTCCAGTGGTTAGAGCGGAGTGGGGCGGTGGGACTGGGAGTCAGGACTCCTGGGTTCTCTCCCCAGTGCTGGGAGGGGAGTGGGGCCTGGGGGTTAGAGCGGTGGAGGCTGGGAGCCAGGAATCCTGGGTTTTCTCCCTGACTCTGGGAGGGGAGTGGGGTCCAGTGGTTAGAGCGGGGTAGGGCGGGGCTACTGGGAGCCAGGACTCCTGGGTTCTCTCCCTGACTCCCTTCCCCCATTGCTGGGGGGTCCAGAGGAGTCCGTGACTCTGTTCTGCGATCAGGGTTCCTGGGAGTGACGCACTGACACTGCCCCCCCTGTCGGTTTTGCCTCCTGCTCACAGATGACTCAGAAGAAGCCAGGGCGAATGTCCTAGTCGCTGGAAGTCAGAGGCTCTGCCCCGAGCTGTGCATGTCCCTGAGCCGCCCCTGCCCCGTTCTCCTTGCTGTGTCTGCATCTCAGGCCCCCCCCTCACGCTGGCTGCCCCCCGAGGGGGGGATGTGTGGGGCACCAGCCACTGAGCCCCGTGGGTCAATGCCACCTCCCGTGTACCCTTGCCAGCCCCCCAACCTGTGGTGTGGGGGGCATTTGCTCCCCACACCACCCTAACCTCGCCTGCACCTTGTATTCCTGGGGGATCAGCCCCACAGACCCACCCCCTCGCTCCGTCATCTCTTCACACCCAAAATCATCCTGAGGGGGAAGTTCCGGCACCTCCAGCTCGGGACCAGCGGGCGCCCTGTCTTGAAGGAGGTGCAGCTTTGGAGTCTGATTTCTCAAGAGCGGCAGAGTGGGAAACAAACCCTTTCTACGCAGGAAAGCTTGGGATTTCCTCTTTCAATGCCCCCAACCTCTTAAATCTACTCCTAATGCAGCCTGGGATATCTCACCTTAAAGCCCCAGCGTTTTCAGAAGCCTCTGGCTTCCTTTTCCCTTGCACCCATCCGGATTTAGCAGCTCATGTCTCTCTGGTGGCCAAAACCACAAGTCAAAGTCAGATACCGGCCGAAAGCTGACAGCCCCAGCTTGGAAACGCCACCGGCCGCACATCTCTACCTGCGGCGCTGGTAAGATATCAGCTGCTGAAGCAGAAGCAAGGCCAGGAGGTAATCGGACTGATATGACATGTCAGGTCGGCTGTTTGGTGGCTCCCTGGAGCTCTGGAGTTTGGTATTTCCTGGCCAACTGGGGCTGTAGACGCTTTAGATGCCCCTCCATAGGCACAGCCCCAGGCGTGGGTCAGGAAGACAGGAGCGAACTCCTTTTTGGGGAGGGGATGGGGCATAGCCCCCAGGATCCAGCATTCCCAGCGCCTGTGGATGTGGGGTAGGCACGGGGGGAGGAGAGTTGGGGTGGGATGCAGCTGGGGGTATCTCATTGCCACTAAGGGGCATGGGATGAAATGGGGCGGTGGGGATTTCAAACCATTGCCCCCTTTCGCCTCCGATTCCTAAATGTTTTCACTCACTCGCTGTGGCCAAAGTAAACTCTTCCGCGGGGCCCCCCCCGCTGTTCCTGCTGCCCCCAGCTGGGCCACTTGGGGCCAATCTGAGAACGAGCCAACTTGGCTGGAACACCTGGTTGGGAGCCAGGGCCTGCTAGAGGAGAGAGGCAGCCAGGCTCCTGCCTCCCTCCACCCCCCAGGGCTGGATCACTGCCAGCACCCCCCAGAGGGGAAAGGCCCTGTGCCCCATTCCCTGGTCCCTGCCCTGCAGCTGGTGCCCCCCAGAGGGGAAAGGCCCTGTGCCCCATTCCATGGTGCCCCATATCTGTATATGCACCCCCAGGTGCTATATCCCCTTCCACCACCAGGGGTTCCTCATCTCTCATGTTTGCACCCCCCCTGCCCCCTCCCAATTTGTAGCACTGCTGGTTTGTCCTGCTGGTCCCAGGGCAGAAGGGGGCCCGATCCCACTTTGCTGTGCCTGGGAAGGGGTTTGGGGGCTCCCAGAAGCTGGGCCAGGGCCCCTGTCCCCCCTCCCCTCTGTGTGTGTCCTGGTGCCCCGAATGTGACGGGTGCATTAAGGTGCCTTCTCTGCCCCGATAATTGTACGTGAGCCTGTGTCCGTGTCACCCCCTGCGCTGGTACCTGTCCCCCCAGACCATTAAACGGCCCGTTCTCCTGGCGCCTCAGTCTCTTGGGATGGGTGTCCAAGGGCTGGAGCGGGTTGGGGACACAAAGCTGGAGATTCAGTGTGTCGGGGGGGGCTGGGACAAGGTGCAACACCCCCTGCTGAGCCCCTGGTGACTCCCCCCACCTGCTCCCTGCAGCACAGCACCCCCTGCTGAGCCTCCAGTGCTCCCCCCCTGCTCAGCCCCCGGTGCCCCCCCTCCGTCCTTTGCTCTCAGCATCCCCTGGCCGACCCTTGGTGGTATCTCTGGCCCCACACGTCTTCGCCACCCAGCGGCATCAACCACGACCCGTCCAGTGGCATCAGTTCTGGACCTGTGACCCCTTTGTCCAGGCTGACCCCTCCCCCACTTCACTGATGTCAGCTGTTGACCCTTGACCCCCCCCCCATGGCCATGTTGACCCT
>NC_133780.1:2315617-2335416 GCF_003597395.2 Chelonoidis abingdonii | reverse complement strand
GGGGGGGGGTTCCTCTGCCCCCCCCCCTCCCCCAGCAATGAGCTCATCCCTGGCCACGCCCACACTTCCCTGCCCCACAGCTGCGGCAGCGCTGGAGTGAGGGGCACCAGCAGAGCTGGAGGGCAGGGAGGCCCCCAGGGCTGAGCTACCAGAGGCTGCACCCAAAGACTGAGGGGCACCAGGACAGCTGGGGAGAGGGGAAATCAGGGGCAGGAGGGAGGGGGCCAGAGGCACCAGCAGAGCTGGAGGGCAGGGAGACCCCCAGGACTGAGGGGCACCAGCAGAGCTGGGGAGAGGGGAGTCTGGGCTGGGGCTGCTGGGATCAAGACTCAGGGGCAGGGGCTGTGATTTGGGGAAGTTTTTGTGACACCTAAAGCTACTGTGCCCAGGGGCACAGGTGCCCCCCAGCCGCCATCACATCCCCCCCTGCACACACACAGCTCAGAGAGTCAGGAAAATTTTTAAAAAATGGGTTTATTCTTGTGCAGAACATCGTCTTTTCAATATGAAAAAAGCAGTTAAAAAAACGAGAAAGATGGAGCAAGCGAGTGGTGGGGAGGGGGGAGACACGACACTGAGCTGATAAGACAGAGCCAGACAGGACAGAGTTGAGCTGGAGCCAGGCCAGAGCCATGGGGTGGGACCTCCAGCTGCATTGTCACCTATCAGCTGAAGCCCACATCAGTGGGCCTCCTCCAACTCTCTTCCCCTTTAATTCCTCCAGGGCTGGGTTGTCTCCTCTCAGGAGCTTCAGCTGGTGGGAGCTGATTCCCAGTGGCAGGACCTTGGGGGTCCAACTGAGCCCCAGAGAACATGGACATGGGGACAATCTACGTTCACAGCCTCTCCCCTGACACAGGTTTGCGCGCACACGCACACCCTCACTGGAGGGGACTGACTGCAATGCAACCAGCTTTCAGGGCCTCTCTCCCTTTGCCTCCAGCAGGACCATCCCTTTCCCCAAAGCTGCTGAGATGGCAGAGAGCAGCTCTCTGAGCCATCGCTCTGTGCCTTGGTGCCCCTTGCATCCCTGGCTCAGCGGACTTATCTAGGGCACCAGGGGAGATGGAAGGTATAAGGGGGGTTCCCCTGATCTGGGGCCAAATTGATACAAGGAAGAGTATCTACCATTTCTCCCCCCCACCCCCAAAAAAATCTGTGGGCCAAATCCTCAGCATAGGGGTAGGAATGGAAATGAAAGGGGGAGAGATGTCCCCGCCTGGAGAAGTGGGGGGCTGACCCCCCCAAACAGAAAGCATATTGACTAGGGAAGCCAGGGACGCACCCTTTGAGGGTGTGGGCAGACCACGCAGCTCCAGAACTTAGATCCACACAGGTAGTAGGTGAGACCTTCACAGAAATGGGACACACTGAGCAGGGTCATATAGACACAGGTTTAGTCTCAGGGCTCCAGCATCTCCTACAGCTTTGCAAACATGCTCATGTCCAGCCAGGAGGGGAAGGAGTTCCTTGACCGAGCATCTCTCACCAAAGTAGCAGAGCCATAAATCCAACCCCAGGGTCCTGGAGCCCCCACTCCCACAGCAGTGAGGGGGGCAAGACTCCTGGGTTCTATCCCTTCTCCCCTCCCCCAAGTCCCACTGCATTCAGCCACAAGCTCATTCTCCCTGAGGAGGAAAGTGCAGCAGAGGGACTTGCAAACAGCAAGAGCAAATTGAATCTCCTTCCCCTAAGTAGGGCCAGATGTTTCTGCTAGGCCTGCTCTGCCTCTTCCCTTCCTCCTTAGCTGCTGGTATTATTTAGTTGCCTGCAAAGTCTGACCAGTTCAGGGCCACCTCTTCCTACTTTCTGCTCAGTCTAAGAAGCAATCAACTAGACTTCCTCAGGTCCAGACCTGCCTTACTTCCCCCACCGGCTCCAGTGGTGGGGGAGCTCCCACAAACCAATCTACCTTGTTCCTGCTAATCCACTTTACAGCTCCCACCTCTACTGGTTTTGCTACAAGAGTTTGGCACCTGCCTGATGCTACCTACGGGATGACATCTATGTGTGAGAAGGAATAACGGCCTGAGCAGGAAGACGTCAAAGAGCTCGCTCTCACAACCTGGCTCCAGTTTCTTTGGCCCAGTGGCCTAGCAAGGGACAACCTATCAACCCTGCTTTGGGACTTTTAATCTTGCACATCCCTTGGGATACATTTCAGGTCTTAAAGACAATCCAGCCGAGCCCTCTGTTATCGCCACACTCCCAACCCTGAGGAACCCCTCAGCAAGATGAGCATGGGCTGAGAAGAATCACCAAAATTTAAACTCCCTCTTTGAGAGAGAGCAGAGGAGAGATGCCATTGGATGTAGACAGTTACAGAGAAAGGGGATCTGACTTTTATTGGAGACAGAACCTCACAATAACTTAGTGCTGGGGAAGAACAGAAGACAGATGAGGGACAGCAGAAGTGGCATCTCTCGCTCCGATGCCCAAGCTGATGTTTACATGGGAGATCACAGAACCGGAGTAATCTCAGCCCTGGAGGAACCTGGATGGAGAAGACAGTTGAGAAGGAAGGAAGAAAGAAAGAAAATTGGAAAATGATGCGATGTGGGTGTTTTGTTTTTTTTTAAAAAAAAATTCATTTGTGCGGGTGCGTTTATGGTGGCGGGTGAAGCTTCAAGCTTCTTCTTCAGCCTCTTCCCCGAAGTCCTCTTCCTCCTCGGCCGTAGCATCCTGGTACTGCTGGTACTCGGACACCAAGTCGTTCATGTTGCTCTCTGCCTCGGTGAACTCCATTTCGTCCATGCCCTCGCCCGTGTACCAGTGGAGGAAAGCCTTGCGGCGGAACATGGCGGTGAACTGCTCTGAGATGCGCTTGAAGAGCTCCTGGATGGCCGTGCTGTTGCCGATGAAAGTGACGGCCATCTTGAGCCCGCGGGGCGGGATGTCGCACACGGCCGTCTTGACATTGTTGGGGATCCACTCCACGAAGTAGCTGCTGTTCTTGTTCTGCACATTCAGCATCTGCTCATCCACCTCCTTCATGGACATGCGGCCGCGGAAGACGGCCGCTACTGTCAGGTAGCGCCCATGGCGGGGGTCACAGGCTGCCATCATGTTCTTAGCGTCGAAGACCTGTTGGGTCAGCTCCGGCACGGTCAAGGCCCGGTACTGCTGGCTGCCGCGGCTGGTCAAGGGGGCAAAGCCGGGCATGAAGAAGTGGAGACGAGGGAAGGGCACCATGTTGACGGCTAGTTTGCGGAGATCGGCGTTAAGCTGCCCAGGGAAACGGAGGCAGGTGGTGACGCCGCTCATGGTGGCCGAGACCAGGTGGTTGAGGTCGCCGTAGGTGGGGGTGGTCAGCTTGAGGGTGCGGAAGCAGATGTCGTACAGGGCCTCGTTGTCGATGCAGTAGGTCTCGTCCGTGTTCTCCACCAGCTGGTGGACAGACAGGGTGGCGTTGTAAGGCTCCACCACCGTGTCCGAGACCTTGGGCGACGGCACCACACTGAAGGTATTCATGATGCGGTCGGGGTACTCCTCCCGGATCTTGCTGATCAGCAGCGTGCCCATGCCCGAGCCAGTGCCACCGCCCAGAGAGTGAGTCAGCTGGAAGCCCTGCAGGCAGTCGCAGCTCTCTGCCTCCTTCCTTACCACGTCCAGCACAGAGTCCACCAGCTCAGCCCCCTCCGTGTAGTGCCCCTTGGCCCAGTTGTTACCAGCTCCGCTCTGGCCTGTAGGGGTGGGGTGGAGGGGAGGGGAAGAAGCCACAAGCATTGGGCTAAGGCACTGGAGAACCAGCTGCTCCTTGGCCAGCTATGTTCCCAAACTTCCTCCAGTGGAGTCCCCTGAGGGACATGTGCCAATTCCCTCAATGGTCTAAGAGAAACATCAGGTCCTCTGTTGAGTTAGGCTCACAGATTGGGGGGGAGTGGGGGAAAGAGATGCCACATTACCATCGTATTTAAGTGGCCTCCAATTCTTAGACAGGAGAACACACACAGGCCACCGCTCTGTGAATGTGGTGACAGCTGAGAGATGCACCTCTAGCTCCAGACAGTCAAGTGAAGTCAGCTGGGTCCTCCCACACATGCCCCACGCCCCCCAGATCAGACGAGGCCCATCTCAAAGTCATAACCTGTTGGCCACGCCAAAATTTGGGGAGGGGGGGAGAACGACACGACTGTCCGCAGGTTGCTACTAGGTCCAGTCTGGACTCAGTTGAGCAGACGAACCTAGAAACTCTGGTTCAGACTCTAGACACGACCCCACTCTTGTTGCTACACATGGGCCAAGATCAGGGGGTCTCAACTACTGGTGCCATGGATGATGCAACCCAAGTGGCTGCTGGGTAATTCAGCCCCAGGGCCCCAGCAGACACAGCACGGAGGGACAATGGGTACCTTACCGAAGACGAAGTTGTCTGGTCGAAAGATCTGGCCGAAGGGACCGGAACGGACAGAGTCCATGGTGCCTGGTTCCAAATCGACCAAGATGGCACGAGGGACATATTTACCACCTAGAGGAGGAGCAAGAAGAGTCTCAGGAGGGATGGGTCAATCAAACCAGAGGTAGCAGGACAGTCTTGGGGGGCCTGGGGTTATCCAGGAGAAATCTGGGGCTGATTCAAAGCCATGGGTGCAGAGGGATCCCCGCAGTCACTAGACGCTAATGCACTGAAAGGGTTTGGTCTCAGCCATGTGGGAAGGGGGGGGGATCTTAGCCTTTGGGGCATCTGGAAGGGGGCTTGCCCTCAATCAGCCCAAACCCAGACCTGGCATGGGGAGTGGAACAGACTGGACCAGGACCAAGCCACAGAGTATTGTGGGGAAGGATCCCTGGACCCTCCCATTCCCTGCATATAGGGGACGGTACTGGCTCAAACCATGGGAACATGGGGGGGACCAGACCAAACCATGTATATACATGGGGGGAGCACTAAATCTCCATACCAAACCATGGGTGTTTGCAGGGGGGGGGGGAATCATGGACTGGCCCATGTTCCCTAGGTAAAGGGGTGTCATGCATCTCCCCTCCCCTCCCCTGTACCTGTGGCCTCGTTGTAATAGACGCTGATGCGATCGAGCTGCAGGTCGCTGTCGCCGTGGTAGGTGCCGGTGGGGTCGATCCCATGTTCATCACTGATCACCTCCCAGAACTAGGGGCGACAGCAGGGGGGGTGTCACTGGGGTGCCTGCCTCCCCCCATCCTTGTACCAGCCACCCCTCCCCCGAGGGGACACTGCTCTTCTCAGGGGCAACCCAGGTAGCGCTGCAGCTGCCAGCCCAGTGGGGGCTGCTCCACATCTAAACCCCACCTGGCACATCCCCATTAGCTCTCCCCGCCCCAACCACCACCCCATATCATGTGCCTGTTGGTGCCACGCCCACCATGTGCAGCCTGCCAGAGCCAGCAGCGCCCCCTACAGGTGATCACAGTTTGGTCCACAAACAGGGGCTTCCCCTAGTGCTGCACATCCCCCTCTTCCCCCCCCAGCCAGCCATGTGGGGGGAGCAACACACTGCGCATGCCAGGCTGCCTCCTAGTGGCAGAGGGACCCCATGAAAGTTTGAGGTGCTGCTCTGGCCCCCTGGTGGGGGTATTATGATGTCTCCTCCCCCCTCTGTGCCCATCCTTAGGCTAGGGTGTGAAGTGACCCCTGAGCATTGGGGGGGAGCAAGGTAAGTTCTGCCCCCCCCCCCCCAGCTAGTCCTACCCCAGCCATATCTCTGGGGCTCTGGTGTCGCTAGGACTGGGGAGGCTGGGACATAGGGGGTGGGAGGAGAGGCTGGCCACTCGTGCATATGCAAGGAACCTGTCCTGTGCCCTTCCCCCCACCTCCCCCCGACAGAGTCCTCTCACCCCACCCCCACAGGGGCTCATGGTAAAATCCCCCAGGGTCACCCTCTGACCAGCAGCAGCCTCCCAGCTGGGCTGCTTTACCCTTTGCCCAGGGGTGCGAGAAGCCCCAGCAGTCCCTGTCCCTCCCCACGCTCAGCTGTGGTCTCACCTCCCACAGGGCTCTGCTCTGCCTTGCCAGGGGGTGGGCGAGGGCTCATCCCCTTAGTCCCAGCTCCAGGGAAGTGACGCCTGAGCCAACATAGCCCCCCTTCCCGCCAATGCAGGGCTGCTCAGTGCCAGCAGTAGCAGCTCCTACACTGAGCGCCAGCAGCCACAGCACAGCCTCGCCAGGATGCGATGGCCAAACCCAGCCACACAGGGAACAATTGCTACTGTTTAAGATTTCCTCTGCCGCCCGAAGCGCTCCCTGGCCACGTGGCTGCCCCAGAACCCCACGGCATTCAGCCGCAGCAGGAATGACGCTGCTGGTGGCAGCCGTGGGATTGGTTGTCCTCCTCCCCCCAACTGAGCTCTACCCATTACATGCCCCTCCCCTAACCCCAATGCAAATCCAGCTTCCCGCCTCTGAGCGGAGCAAAGAGCAGATGGCGGCCCGGCTGAGCCTAAGAGATGATTCCCCACCCCCACTTGCTGCAGACTGGCGGCTTCAGCTCTGTTCAGCCACTTCTCAGCCGCAGCAGGTGTCAGCGCTCCTGGGCTCTGTGCCTGGGCTCGGGGAAGGAAGGGGCCTTGAGTGGGTTAGATCTGTGGGGCTGGGAGCCAGGACACCTGATCAGTTAGTCACCTCTTATGTCACCCCTTTGCTGGCTGCTTTGAAGGGAGCCACTGGCCATTGCAAACCAGGGCATGGGGCTGGCTGGCCATTAACAGATCATCCCAGCTGTGCTTAGCAGCTGATCCAGGCCCCTGGGCTCAAGGACAGGGACTGTTTGAACAGGCTACCAGTGAAATCAATCCACTGAAGGGTAGGGGGCAGGGAGAGGTGGGTCACTGACCTCTGTCTTCAGTGGAGCCTGCCCCCACCCCCAAGCCTGCTTGGGACAAAGCAGGATGTTAGAGCATCTGTCACAGATAACATCTGTTTTCCAACCCAGCCCCCACCACCAGGGCCCCGCCCCACCCACAACACAAGGGCAGCCAAGCCAACACATCCCAGGCATTTTTGGCACCATTGGTCACTGCACCAGGAAATCCACCCCCAGTCCCAGCACTGATTTCAACAACTCTGGTGTCAATCTGGAGTGGATCTGGATTGACAACCAGGGTCACTGAGACTGAATTTACACTGTATTGTAAACCCAGGACTGTGGGACCCCAGGCTTATGGACTCGGTCGTCCTCACTGCATGGTAAACCTGGGCTTACCATGGCTGGGGGTTCACAACCGTGTTAACACGTCCACACTGCACAGACCTGACTCGGGGGTGCTGCTTGGACCACGTCCACACTGCAGAAGACATGACTTGGACCATAGCCGCAGCTGGACTGGGGCTCTGAGCCGCCCCCTAGCTGGGTCCTAGGTTCTGAGCGCTTGCTGACCCAGGTGAGACTGAATTGCCTGCGGACGCGTCAGAGTCCAGCTTTAATAGATAGCGTAGCCAGACCCTGAGTCAGCGGATTCTGATCTCAGGGACCCTGGTGCAAATGCAGAGCGATTCCAGATGGAGAAACTGAATGGCTTTAACAGATGCCAGGAAGGCTCTTGGGGAGGGGCAGAAAAATCTGCTTTACATTCCCCCAAACATCCCCGGCACAGCCCAGGGCCCAGGCTCCTCGCTTCAGAATCCCTGACACAGCTGCTGCAATCCAAACCCATTATTTTGGGGGTCTGGATCTTCTGACGGAGCAGCCAGGTCTGGGTCTCATTGCAAGAATTTGCTGGGCTGGGTCTCATTGGAGCCTGACCCACCCACCCTGACACAGCAGAGAAGCCAGTTTTAAAGCGAGGGGGGGGACTGGATCGAGGCAGATCAGCACCCCTGCGCCTGGCTGAGGGGCTGGCCACGCCCAGCAAACCTGGTCAGGCTGGGTGCGGCTCGGGATGAGGTGTGTGATGCAGGAGGGGGAACATCCCTACAGTAAAAAAAAAAAATTCAGGGCTTCCTAAGCGATCCAGATGCTTCCACAGAAACCATAAAAAACACCCGGTGGCCCCATTTAGCAGGGATGCTCCTGGCTCTGCAGGGGCTAAAATAAAGCCTTTGTCCACCCATCCACCCCACCAGGGGAGAAACCCAGCGCTGGATCCAGCTAACCGCTTGGGCGGGGGTGGATTTTGCAGCCATCTAACTGCGAACAGGCCTGGGGAACCCCCCCGCCGTGTAAAGGCGGCCATTACAGGCACAAAGGATGTGGTGTCTCAGTTTAAACCGAAGATCCGATGTGACTCCGGGGTGGCGGATGGGAAGGGATCGGGCTGGGTGCGGGGAGCTCCGGGGGGAGGGGGGGATCACGCCAGCTTTGCAGCCAGCCATGTGGGGCCCGGCAGACAAAGAGGTGGGTAAGATGGTGGGTGGGGAGGGAAGAGGAGGAGGGGGATGGGCGGGTTGGCGCCAGAAGTAACATTCTTTATTTGCAACTGAAACAAGATTTTTGTCTCTTTCCCCCATTTGCAACATTTGACCGTCACTTTTTTCACCCCAACGGTAACACTGTAATTGACGGTTTGCAAGGGGATCAAGGAGAGGAAAAAGGCCTCACTCCCGATCTAGCAAGCGGGGGCGGTCGCCTCGAGACATGCCCCCCCACCTTGGTGGTTAAACCTATTACACGCGGAGTAGGGTGGCCCCAGAGAGCAAGTGTTAAAAACTGCGACTTCTTTGCGGAGGGGGAAGAGATCTCGTTGCCTATATAAGGCAAAACCCCTAACGCTGGAGAACAGATACCCCCCTCCACCGATCAACGGAAGAGAAATGGGGGGGGGTATTTTGCCGCTAGCTAACACAAGATCTGGAAGGGCCCCCCCCAGCAGTTAGGGGAGGAAAATGGCCCCTTTCACCGCATCTCCCGCCCCTGGCGGCAGACAATGGAGATCCAAGGGCGGGGTTGAGACGAACCAGCAGAGAAAGAGGACGTGAAATTAGCCTGCAGCAGAGAGGCAGGCGGGGGAAGAGGCACTAGGTTAATCCTCAGCCGAACCGGAGCGGGGGCAGCTCTGCCAGGGGAACCCGACCCCGCTCCCCAGGGAAACTGAAGTCAGATCCCTGCAGCGCCGGACACCCCCAGCCCTCCGCCACAAACCCGGCCTCCCTCCTGCCAGCAGGCGGGTTGGGTTTGGCGCTAAAAGATGGTATCGTGCCGCTTGAAAGCGCGCAGCGGGCGGGGGGAGTTTTCTTCCTGTCTCCCCCCGCCCATCCCCCTCTGCATCTTCCCCCCCCCCGGCTCCCCTGGGTCTGAGTCATCTCCTGCGCCGGCTAATCCCGTTAACTGCAAATCGCCTTTCTAATGCCGGGACGGGCTGGAATCCGGAGTCTAAAGTCCCGGGTTTAAAAAAAGAGCGGGGGCGACTCAAAACGGAACAACAGTTTTAAATCCGGATTAAAAAAATAGGATGGAAAAAAAACCAAGACCAGTTTATAAACGCGTCCGATCCCCCTCCCACCACATGCTCACACCACCCCGCCTTTATTTTAACTGCCAAGATCGAGCCTCCTCCACCAAACTCGCCCTGCAAGAGGAATAGCCGCTGCCCCTCCCCAAAATATCTGGGGCGGGGGCGTTTTTCCCCCCCTTCAGGAGGGCCCGTATTTTAAACCCTTCTCCCCCCTCGCCCCCTGCTCAGGAAGCTCCATGAATCTGGAAGCGCACGCGGCTCCCCGCTCACCTTGGCACCGATCTGGTTGCCGCACTGGCCAGCCTGGATGTGGACGATTTCCCTCATCCTGCCTCCCTCTGCTCTAGCCTGGTCCTGCGCCCTGGGACGGATAGAACGCTGGGGAGCTCAAGGTTCTTTCCGCCGAACACCCCGGGAGCGAACGTTCCAAGCGGCCGAAACAGCGACAGCGAGAGGGGCTGGGGCTGATATAGACAAAGCTTTTATAAGCTGGAGGGCGGCCAGCCCGATGATTGGCCCGCTGGGATCACGAGCGCGGAGCCCATTGGCCAGGAGAGGCGCGGACACGTCGGGTGGGGGGGAGCAGGGTGTGGATCCGAGCGCAAAGGGTGCTGGGAGTCGTAGTGTCCTTTTGTTGTACAGTTGTTAAAATGGGATTGCGGAAAAAAATGGGTGTGACGGGGGAAGAGGGAGAATCAGGCCGGGAGACAGGCCGAATTCTTTATTCCCCACGTCTGCACGGCATGCGGTGCACCGCAAAGCCTGAGAAAGGACGAGCAGGGAGGGAGGGCGAATAGCAAGAACAGAGTGAGAGAATAAGGAAAGAAGGAACGGGAGGGAAAGGAAAGAAGGAACGAAAAAGAGGGGCAGAAAGACTGAATGAAAAAGAGAGAAAACGAGTGCAAAAAAGAGAGGAAGGAATAAAACAACTAAAAAGAGGAAAAAAGAAAGAATTGGTGAGAAAGAGAAAAGGAGGGAGAAGAAAGAATGGGAAGAGGAAGAAAAGAATGAATGACTGAGGGAAAAGAAAAAGAGGCAGGAAAAGGACTGAATGCATGAGAATGAATGAATGGAAAAGAGCAAATAGAAAGAATGGAAAAGAAAGGGGGGGAGAATGAATGCATGTAAAAAAGTGAGGAGGAAAAACAAGCAAAAATAGAAAGAATGACCGAGAAGAAAGAAAAAGAGGACAAAAAGGACAATGAAGAGGACAGAGGAAGAGGAAAGAGAATGGGGCGGGGGGAGGAAAAGGGACAGACTGGCTGAGCCAGCAGAGGCCTCAGCCCAGCCAGTCCCGGGCCCACCCTCTCTCCTCTCTGGCGGGAGGCCATGGTTGCCTTAGCCAGGGGCCTGGGCAGGCGCCCGTCTGGCCTCATCCTGCCTGCCCCATGGAGCAGCCTTGAGGGTGCATCAAGGGCCGTCCTTAGGATTTATGGTGCCCTAGGCAGGATTATTAAACTGGTGCCCCTGTGCCTGTCTTGCTCTTAGCAACATGGACATAAGCTGACACTACTGGAAAACTCGCCACGTGTATGTTATTAAAACCAGTTTAACGTCGTTAAGCCACTGTAATGCACTAAAGAAGTAGGACTATAGAATAAATTCTGATTTGACAGGATGATGCAAATAATATAATTTTTTTAATTTGTCAACATAGTATTGGAAATTTCTGTGAAGAGGTATTGAAACAAGGATTAGTTTTTAATTAAAAGCAATCTTTCTGGCTTTTTTGGCCAGTAAGAATGTCATCGTATGACAAAGACAAAGTGATGTCTTGTTTGATTGCAAGAATAGCAAGACCAGTCAAGTGTTCCTGACTCCTTGTAGAGCGAAGATAGTTTTTAATGAGCTTTAGCTTTGAGAAACTCCGTTCTCCTGATGCTACTGTTACAGGAATTGTCAGTAGAATACGAGTGGCAATGTACACATTAGGATATATGTCAACAAGTTTGCTGGTATGAGTAAACTGTACAATGTCCATCATTGATTTTGCATGCGGCAACATTGATGACAGTGTACTCAATTCTTCATACAGTTCAAGTCCATTTAAATCAAAACGATCGCCGTGCTTCAGGAGGCTCTCTAGGTCAGGGATCCCCAACGCGGTGCCTGCAGGTGCCATGGCACCCACAGTGGCTTCTCAGTGCACCTGCATACTGGCCTACGAGATGAAAAAGGTTGGGGATCACTGCTCTAGGTTCTTGCACTTTGTCATTAGTTGCTTTTGTTTTCCTATTTCGTTGAATTTAGTCCCACTCAGCCTGCTACCAGCTGAGTGAATGGAACCCCAGGCTGACAGCAGGTTGAGTGGCTCAGCCAGGGTATCAGCTGCCGGCCTGCTCAGCCTGCTGCCAGCCTGGGGTTCCTTGGGGGTCCCCAGGCCAGCAATGGGTGCTGAGTGGGGCCGGCAGCTGGGACCCCGGGTGGCAATGGGGCAGCAGCCGGAACCCCAGAGCAGCGGCGAGCTGAGCCACTCAGCCCACCGGTGCGTGCCACCAAAAATCAGCTCACGTGCCACCTTTGGTACGTGCTGTAGGTGCCAATCCCTGCTCTATACATTAGTAAGGAGATGAGCATATTACAGTTGTTGGAGGGCTCTATTTAGCAGTAACAGGCTATAGGAAAGTCAGTCAACATATTTGGTTCTCTGATGAAAACTGGCCCACTTGCTTCCCCATACCAAACTTGTCACAAATAATTGTCAACAACTTAATTTTCTGTTTTTGGCTAAGATATTGATTTTTAAAAAAAAAATATTGAAATTGAATTCAGGATTGTTAGCAAGCATTTTTGGCGAACAAATATGTTAAATGACAATCTAAATGGCAACACAGTACTGCTTTCATGCTTGGCTCACTCCCCAGCCTGTTGGTCCAACAGCTGCAGTAGAAGAGAGAGAGATAGAGTGGAAAGCGCAGGACCCCAAGAAATCCACCTTGGGTGCAGTTAGTGGCAACAGCACAGCAGCAAAACCCTCGGGCACCAATCACACGTCAATGGGGTACTGCCACCAGCCAGCGGGACCATGAATGAAAAGTTAGCAACAGCATCTGATTCAGCGGCCACCCATGTGAGCCCACAGCAGCTCATCACTGCCCTATTCAGCTCCATCCAGGAGAGAGAAGCGCTCCCAGCTAGGTGACCGGATCTAGAATGTCCTGTTTTATTAGGCCAGTCCCAATATTTGGGGCTTTGTCTTATTATAGCACCAATTACCCCCCACATAGCAGTGACCAGACAGCCTGTGTGGAAAAATTGGACTGGGGAGAGGGAATGGAGCGTATATAAAAAAAAGCCCAAAATGGACTGTGCTTATAAAGCGGGACATCTGCTCACCTACCCAACCCTGTCCTGATTTTTTCACAATAATGCATTGCGTTATCCCCAGCCCAGCTTGTGTGACCTTCCATCCCTGGTTGCTATCATGGAGCATCCCAGGCCCGCACACCAAAGCACGTGCTTGGGGTGGCAAGCCACGGGGGCACTTTGCTGGTCACTACGAGGGCGGCAGGAGGTTGCCTTCGGCAAGCTTGCCTGTGGAGCGTCCGCTGTCCCGCTGCTCGGTGGACCTCGCAGGCATGCCTGCGGAGGGCCCTGGTCCGTTGGCATCGGACCTCCCGCAGGCATGCTGTGGGAGGTCGCCAAAGCCGCGGACAGGGACCCTTCGCAGGCACGCCGCCGAAGGCAACCTGCTCGCCGTGCTGGGCAACAAAATCCTAAAGCAGCCTCTGTTGCCTATGGAGGAAGTGAGTTACTTTCGCTTTCATTCTCAGAGGCAGCTAGCCTCCTTCCTCCCCCAGCACTCACACAACCAGCTCTGACAGACAGGGCCGGTGCCACCATTTAGGCGAACTAGGCGGTTGCCTAGGGCGCCAAGATTTGGGGGCGCGAAAAAGTGGCGCCCCCCAAATTTAAATGTTGCAGCGCTGCTGCTGCAGGGGTGAGCTGCAGCAGCGAGCTGCTGCCGCGCGCAGCCACGGTGTCGCCCCTGGTCAGTGGCCGTGGCCGCAGCCCAGCCAGCGGCGCCCCCCTGGGGTCAGGAGCCGCCGTCGCGACCGGCAGCCCAGGGGCCCCCCCCCCTGGGTCAGGAGCCGCTGCTCAACCCAGCAGCCCAGGGCACCCCCCCGGGGTCAGGAGCCGCAGCTCGGTGGACCTGCCGCAGGCAGCTGCGGCAGCTCCGCAGAGCCACGAGACCTGCGCGCGGGGCGCGAAATGTCGCGCCTAAGGCGCAGAAAGCTAGCGCCGTGCTGCTGACGAGGAGAGCGGGGAGAAAGGGTGCTCCATGGAGCGAAGATCTAGAAAAAAAAAAAAAAAATAAAAACTAAAAAAAAAAGGGGATGCTGTGCAGGGCGGAGAGAATGGATGTTATGGGGGACAACGGACTGCCAGGCCGCCGGGCCTGCCTCACCCTCAGGCCGGGAAAGAGTCACACTCACATGAGTCCCTTCCCACCCTCCACAGAGACCCAGCAGCAATCCCCACCTCAGACTGCTGCATTCGGTTCTCTCCAGGACCAGCAGCCCTGCTCTCACATGCTCCATGCTTCCCGGCTCCCGGCAGAGCGGTCCCCAGACTCTGTGCCCTAGGCGGCTGCCTGTTTTGCCTGTGGCTAGAAAGGCCCTGGGCGGCATCCCTGGGGGGCTTGGACCAGAGTTCTTGCCTCTCTAATGGGTGCAGAGGAGTGGGAGCCAGGACTCCTGGGTTCCCTCCCTGGCTCCTGGGAGGGGAGTGGGTCTAGTGTTGAGCAGGGGGGCTGGGAGCCAGTAATTGGGCAGGCTGAAGCCAGTTCTTGGGCCATGTGCACATATGGAAACTGAGACACACAACAACCCCCTGTGCCACTGGCAACCACCCCACCACCCGCATGTTACCCCTCCCCTCCAGGATTCCCGCCTTACGGCGGTTCCCGAAACCCCCTATATAACCGTCTCCCCCCCCCTCCTTACCTTACCCTGCCCAGCTCGCCAGCCTCCTTATGTGACAGGTCCATCCCGCTTCCCAGCCGCTTCCAGCACCATTTTGGTGAGGACATAGCCCCATTTGCACCAATTCCACTACTTTGGGGGGGGCAGGCACCCTCGTCCATCCCTGGACCCCCTCAGTCCCTCTCCCTCCTGCACCCAGAGCTCATGCTCATGTCACCCAGCAGCAAGTTCTTGACAGACTCCCCTGCACTCAGGAACAAGGTCCCCGTGCACCAGGTCCAGATGTGAGGGTGGCCAGGGCAGATCTGAGATGTGGTTCCAAGCACCGTTCGCCGCATTCTGTCTGAGCAGAGGGGTGGCCAGGTCAGATGTGAGTGGCACTGCCACCACGCAGCTGGGGCAAAGCTGTGGGCTGCTCTGGGCATAGCTGTACTGAGCTAGGACAGGGCTTTGAGCGAGTGGTAGATTCTGGGGCAGCCTCTGCCTGGCCTGCAGAAGGCACAGTGGGAGGTGGGTACCGGCCGCCCCACACCCCCAGTCACCCAGAGTTCAGAGGACCCTTGAGACACTGGGCCTGTGCCAGTGAATCGAGTGCAGGGTCATGAATCCAGGCCTGCTCCTGGGTTCTGTCCCCACCTCTGAGAGGGGATGGGGGTCCAGAGGGGAGTGGCACCCCCTAAATGGGGAAAGACCCCCATGTCCCATTTTCTGTCCCCCCCAGCCAGCCAGTCCCTGTCCTGGAGCCAGACGGGAGCTGGCGCCCCCTAGAGGTAACATCCTCCCTAATGCTTCAGTAACCTTGTCAAGCTCCCAGCAGGACACTGAGGCTCCCAGAAGCTGCTGTGTTGCCCCCTCCCTCAGCAGTATGCTGAGCCGCTGCTTCCTTCCCCCTCGTTACCCCCTGCCCCAAAGCCGTAAGGAGGGGCTGAGAAAATCCTCACCTACAGCTGGGCACCTCTGTTCCAGCCAGGAACCCTGTTGGCATTAGCTGGCTGGGAAGGGCAGGGGAGGACCTGGCCATGGGGAGCAGGCAGCCCACTGGCCTGTGATCTTGGGGTTCAAATCCTGGGAATATGGGAACTGCAGAGAACGGAGGAGAAAGAAATGGAGGAGACACCGACTCCCCTCCCAGAGCCGGGGAGAGAACC
Organism: Chelonoidis abingdonii; assembly: GCF_003597395.2. Classification (NCBI taxonomy): domain Eukaryota; kingdom Metazoa; phylum Chordata; order Testudines; family Testudinidae; genus Chelonoidis; species Chelonoidis abingdonii. The sequence continues at coordinate 2,319,980 of NC_133780.1, read as the reverse complement.
CAGGAGTCCTGGATCCCAGCCTCCCCCCTGCTCTAACCCACTAGACCCCGCTTCCCTCCCAGAGCCGGGGAGAGGACCCAGGAATCCTGGATCCCAGCCTCCTCCCTGCTCTAACCCACTAGACCCCGCTTCCCTCCCAGAGCCGGGGAGAGAACCCAGGAGTCCTGGATCCCAGCCTCCCCCCTGCTCTAACCCACTAGACCCCGCTTCCCTCCCAGAGCCGGGGAGAGGACCCAGGAATCCTGGATCCCAGCCTCCTCCCTGCTCTAACCCACTAGACCCCGCTTCCCTCCCAGAGCCGGGGAGAGAACCCAGGAATCCTGGATCCCAGCCTCCCCCCTGCTCTAACCCACTAGACCCCACTTCCCTCCCAGAGCCAGGGAGAGAACCCAGGAATCTTGGCTCTCAGCCTCCCCTCACTCTAACCACGTGCAGTGATAGGATCTTAACCCACTGAACAGGGCCTGTGTGTGGATTGGCAGAAGTTGCTCAAGTCACTGGCCTGGGGGCAGCCCAGGCTCCACCCATGGGAAACTCTTTACACAGCATTGGTGTGCCTGCTGCTAGAACACTGTCCGGCTTCGACATCCAGCGTTCAAGGAGGAAGTGGAAATACCAGTGTGAGACCCAGGAGGGCCCCAAAAATGAGCCAGGGCAGGGTAAGAAGCTTTAAGGAGCTCAGCCTATTCAGCTGAACGAAGAGAAGGTTGAGAGGCGGCTGGATCCTAGATGGGAGCTTTTCAATCTTGCTGACCAAGGCCTCACAAGCTCAAATGGCTGGAAGTTGAGGCTGGACAGCCTTGAAATCAGAGGTGTTTTCCTAACTCTGAAGGGTGATGCAATGTTGGACCAGCATTCTAGGGCAGTGGTGCGCGCCCCATGGCTGGGAGTCATTCCAACGTGATTAGAACTCTGCCCGAGATATAGCTGCTGGGAGAAATTCCCTGGCCTGTGTGCATGCCGGTAAGCGAGCAGGATGGTCGTGGCAGGCCCTTCTGGTCCTGGCGGGTGTGACTCTACAGATCTCCTTGTCTGTCCCTGTCTTTCAGGGGCCTCAGGGAGAAGAGACTCACCAGCACTGTGCACAGCATGGGCCTGGCCCTTGCAGCTCTGCATGAAGGCAACACGTAAAATCCAATCTCATGCTTCGTGGTTTCCGCCACCTGGGGTCAGGAAGGAATAGTTTTTCCCATTGCTCAGCTGGCCAGATGTATCCTCTTTGGAGTTTTTTTCCTCCTCTGCATCTCACTGCACCACTGAACATGGTGAGATGATGAGACCTGTCCCAAGCCAGAGATTGGCGATGGCTGGAGAAGGGACACCAGATGGTATGACCCAGTGCTTTGAGATGGCACCAAGAATTCTCTCTCTCACTGCCTGGCTGGTGTGTCTTGCTCCCAGCTAGGCATCCCACAGGCCTCTGCATGTCACAGGAGCAGGGTCACCCCAGAGCCAGCAAATTGCCTGCCCTGGGACCAGATCGGAACCAACGCCCCCTAGATGGGAAAGGTCCCACGTCCCATTCCCTTGAAGCAAGCAGTGTGGACACTGGTGTGGGTCTTTTCTCATCCATCCCCTCCTGGTTACGACACACCTGGGGGCACAGCTTAGAATCAATGGGGAGCTCAGTGCAGGCTGCGGGTGTCACACAGCAGTGTCCTGGCTCGGCGGGGCAGGGAAAGGGATGCCTTTCAGTTGAGACATGGTTGGGCCAGATATCTAGTGGTGAGGTGGCAGGACTGCAACCCTGTGCCTTTCTGTCTTGGCAGGGATGCGGTTGGATGTTTTTCCAGGAGGGGTTCCCACCCTGGAGATGCTGTGACTGGCTGGAAATGCCATAGGGACAGGCATGGAAACATCAGGATACCTGGGTTCCTTCATTCAGACACTGCCCATCCCCAACCATCACTGTGAGAAGAGCTACCAGGGGCCCCTGCTGGTGATTCTAACTAACCCTGGACAGATGTGGAGCCCTCCTGCCAACCCCTCCCAGCTGCCAGTCAGTTCACTCATCCTACTAATCTATCAATCCCCCATACACCCCCCTCTAGCCAGCCAGCCAGCCATCAATCCCCATACAACCTCTCTCTCTGTCCCTCCATCTCCCTCCACCCGCGTCCATCCCTCCACCCACCCCCATGCACTCTCTATATCCATCCATCAATCTCTATACACACCCTCTATCTGTCCATCTATCCATCCCCATACACTCCCCTTAACCATGCATATACATAATCCATGGCATGCCCACACCTTGAATACTGCATGCAGATGTGGTCGTCCCATCTCAGAAAAGATCTATTGGAATTGGAAAAGGTTCAGAAAAGGGCAACAAAAATGATTAGGGGTATGGAACGGCTGCCGTCTGAGGAGAGATTAATCAGCCTGGGACTTTTCAGCTTGGCAAAGAGACGGATAAGGGGGAATATGATAGAGGTCTATAAAATCCTGACTGGTGTGGAGAAAGTAGATAAGGAAGTGTTGTTTACTCCTCATAACACAAGAACTAGGGGTCACCAAATGAAATTAATAGGCAACAGGTTTAACATAAACAAAAGGAAGTAATTCTTCACACAATGCACAGTCAACCTGTGGAACTCTCTGCTAGAGGATGTTGTGAAGGCCAAGACTATAACAGGGTTAAAAAAATAACTAGATAGATTCATGGAAGATAGATCCATCAATGGCTATTAGCCAGGATGGGCAGGAATGGTGTCCTTAGCCTCTGTTTGCCAGAAGCTGGGAATGGGCGATAGGGGGTGGATCACTAGATGATTCCCTGTCTGTTCATTCCCTCTGGGGCACCTGGCATTGATCACTGTTGGAAGACAGAATACTGGGCTAAATGGACCTTTGGTGTGACCCAGGATGGCCGTTCTTATGTACTTTCTATTTGTTCATCCATCCATCCACCTCATATAACCCCTCTATCCATCCATCCCCAAACACCCCCTCCAACAATCCCATCCATATACATACCCACTATCTGTCCATCCATTCACCGCATGCATCCCCTCTATCCGTCCATCCATTCCCATACACCGTCTCTATCCATCCATCAGTCCTTATAAACACCCTCTATCTGTCCATCTATCCATCCCTGTACACCTCCTTTAGCCACCCATACATTCATCCCTATCTATCTATATCTCAGGCTTTGCCATGTGGCCTCAATGACATCTGCACTCACGTGGCACACTGTCACCCACCTTTGCCACGTCATTGTTGATGCTTGCCCTGGTATTTCTATAGTTGTTCCAGTTTTCTGGGCTGAAGGGAGCCAGCGTGAGCTTCCCATCCCATGCGAATCACACCAGGGCCCGAGGCGTCTCTGCAGCTATCGGCACCATTGAACGTAGTGAGATGGTGATGACACATGATGCCAAGCAACCCTGTCAAAATGTGTGGATATGATGGGGTGGCCCCAATGGCCAGCGTGTTGTCTGGCGACACCACAGCGTATGGTGCGGCCCCAATGGCCAGCGTGTTGCCTGGTGATGCTATTGTGCATGGTGCGGGCCCAATGGCCATGTTGCCTGGCAATGCCATTGCACATAGGGTGGTCCCAATGGCCAGCGTGTTGCCTGGTGACGCCATTGCGCATGATGCGGCCCCAATGGCTGTGTTGCCTGGCGATGCCATTGCGCATGGGGTGGTCCCAATGGCCAGCGTGTTGCCTAGCGATGCCATCGCGCATGGTGCAAGTACAATGGCCAACGTGTTGCCTGGCGACGCCATCGCGCATGGTGTGGGCCCAATGGCCGTGTTGCCTGGAGACACCATTGCGCGTGGTGCGGCCCCAATGGCCGTGTTGCTTGGCGACGCCATTGCACATGGTGCAGGCCCAATGGTCAGCGTGTTGCCTGGCAAGGCCATTGCACATGGGGCGGCCCCAATGGCTGTGTTGCCTGGGAACGCCATCGTGCATGGTGCGGCCCCAATGGCCAGCATGTTGCCTGGTGACACCATCGCGCATGGCGCAGCCCCAATGGCCATGTTGCCTGGCGACGCCATTGCACATGGCGCGGCCCCAATGGCCGTGTTGCCTGGCGACGCCATTGCACATGGCGCGGCCCCAATGGCCGTGTTGCCTGGCGACGCCATTGCACATGGCGCGGCCCCATTGGGGCCGACCTGGCAATGGACGTGCCAGGGCACCGGCCATTGGGCCGCCTGGCCGAGGTCTCAGCGACACGCCATTGGGCTGCGCCATGTGCAAGGCGTCGCCAGCAACCGCATTGGGCCGCGCCATGTCAATGCGTACAGGCACACGGCCATTGTGGCACGCATGTGCAATGCGTCGCCAGGCGACACGGCCATTGGGCCGGCGCATGTGCAATGCGTCGCCAGGGACGGCATGGGG